>NW_023994194.1:365000-570957 GCF_015586225.1 Lucilia sericata
TTCTTGGCGGTAAAACTTTTCGTAATCTCGTAGTTCAAAGGATTTCAGTAGATCTCAACGTAAGTGAGATCCACATTCCAACAGCTAGAAATTATGATAAACTAACTACTTGTCAAGTGTTTAGAGTCCAATAATTTACTTAACGACCAGTATGCTTTCTTGGAAGTTGCTCTATGGGCACCATATCACTTTACGTAGAATGGGTGTTCAAGATATTTTCAATAATATAATTTTTTATTTTAATAATACAATACATAAAAAATTCAAAAAAAAAAATTATTATCAGGACCAGCATCGCGGTTCAAATTCAGATTATTTAAAATGGATATCGCGTAAAATATCGAAGTGCTAGAAATATTTTAAAACTTTCTTGATTCAAGATCACTTAATCTGTCATAATCATGCACTAAAACTTCAAAGAATGAAGAAAAGTGTTAAACTACGAAACCATGTGGGTAGACTTATTCTTATTTTTATTAATTAAATTAAGGAATCAGATATATGGACATGAGAATTCTGTGCAATGTCCATTGAACTAAACACATCTTTTAAGGGTCGAAAGAAATATTAAAGTGTCTCGGTTACTTGTGGTGGATTTTCCATCTGATTGCACATTGCATTACACGGAAAACTTGTTCTTTAACTGTAGCATTGGTATATGAAAAAACTCCCTATAGGACCTTCCTGTTACTTGCGATATAAGCAGATATAATTATATTCTTCGAAAACATTACTTCCTCTATCCTCTGTTCTATACATATTTTCCTAGTTACATCAAAATCATCAAAGTCAGCCCATGAGCCCCATATATACAATATATATTTTTTCCCTACATTTCGGAAGTTATGCCCCGTTGTATAACAAATAAGCATAACATCAAATAAGCCGAGGATTTGTTCTTGCTTATAGAGAATTGAGAGATTAAACCCTGAACATACCCGAACAAGGAAGGAAAATTGGTATCAGTTGTATAAGATACATACACAGAGGGAATAGGAAAAAAAAGCCTGGTACCAAATTGAAACCAAAAAATTTATAATTTTTCAAAGTCAAAGTATATACATAAGTACGACAACACTATGTAATGTTGACAACGCAACGTTATCAACATTGCACCAATTCGTTGTCGAAATCTAAATGTTATACACATCCGTTCTGTAAATGTTAACAAACGTGGAAAGCTCGGCAACGGATTGTTTGTCAATAGTGAGCTTACCACGTTTGTTAACATTTTGACAACGGATGTGTATAAAATTTAGATTTCGACAACGAATTGTTGCAATGTTGTCAACATTACATAGTGGTGTCGGACGTATGTATATACTTTGACAACGGATGGTATTGACAAATTATAAACAGTTTGGTGTCAATTTTGTACCAGGCGTGTAAATTTCTTTGTCCCTCTGTGTACCTTACATCCATCACCATTTAATTCGGCACTTCTCATTCATCCGACACACTCACTCTAGACATACGGTTGGGTAAGGTCCGCATACCCTTTCATCCATCCCGTATCATATACACTTAACACCAACTCATTTCCAACGCGAATTTGTCTTTTCACCGCAGCCACCATGTGCACCCCGAAGGGACCTATCCAATAACTGGAACAATACAAAGTCCGATACTCTGCCCTGTGGACAACCGGTTTCCGTAGTCAAATCATTCCAAGGAAATGCCGAGGATATATTTGATCATCACCAGTTTATAGTCCCGGTAAACTAGAGGTATTGGTAGCACCTCTTCTTCCATGGATTGCAATAACACCAAGAGGAGGTAGGTTATGTAGAGATATGTATATCTCACAGACCAAAATATTTCACTAGCTATACAACAGACTTTTCGCTTTTTGGACTTTTCAACCAAAGTCACCACATTTTCCCGAAAGTTTGTCAACAATAACCAGAACCTAATATTTTCCTGTGATTCCAGATCTGCTCTAAGTTATAAACAGCCCTAGTTTTACAGCTCTAAACCCGCGTCACTAGTACCACCCTTCCTTAAATTGCATTGATTTCCATAATTTCACTAAAAATCTGTAAGATAAACAACGTCTTTGAATAAAATACCTTGAAGAATTTACTTAATTCAAATACAATTTTTAATTAAAATAGAGTTTTGTAATTTGTCTAATTCCAAGCTGACCCAGCTAAAGACAGTCAAATACATAATACACATATGTATATATAACGTGGATCTAAGCAATTTTCATAACCTTGTCACTAACTGAGTGCAAAATATGTCTACAAAAAAAAATGAAACGCATTCCACAAGTTTGAAAAAAATTATGCTTAAAAAGCTTAAATCAAATGTTGTTGGTTGACTTTTTCATTAAAAATATACTGGGTCTACTTCCGGTCTTGTTAATTGCACATTTATCTAAGCTGACATTAACTTTTTTGTAGACAATTAATTAACAAAAAGAGAACTTTTAAAAGACCCAATTGTTTAATAATTTTACCTTTTTTTTTTTTGCAAAGCTAACAGAAAATTATTTAACTCAATAACTTTTTCTTTCATTGATTATTAACAAATGAAAAAAGCAACAAACAACAACAGCAACAACTACTTGTTTTGAACGTCTAAAATTACAAATTGTCTGACAGTCTGGCTGTCTGTTTATAAAAATTATTAATTATTATTTTTTTTCTTGTTTTTGTTTTTCACTTTTTACCTCTAGTACAGCATAAATAAAATAAAATATTATTTTTTTTTTTTTTTGTAATTTTATTTGCCATGATTTCGTGTTTGTATTGTAAGTTTTGCCAAGTTGGCTCGATTGTGTTGAGTTTTAAGTTGAGTTACCATCATAATTTACTAAATTACATGATCATTTGATACTTGTTACATGTAAAACTGCATGTTTTTACTAAAAGTTACGATTATTTTCGATCGTTTACCAAACGGTTTTAAATTTCATACAACCCATAACATAGAATAATATTCGTTAAGAAATAAAAACAAAAACTAAACAACTTCAAAAACATTTTCTGGTATTCTATTACAAATTAAATAAAAACAAAAACAAATATGTATATAATGCCATAATAAAATTACAAAAAAAAAAAAAAAAAAAAAAAAATAAATTAATACTTAAAATGTTTAAATAGTAATTGTTTAAAGGTGTTGCTGTGTGCCGCATTTTATTTGAATTTTGCATTCTTTTGAATATTTATTCGATTGTGTTTTTTTTATTCATTTAAATGTATTCGAACTCGTAATTGTACAAATTGTTGTAAGAAATTGTTATATATATAAAGTGTTTTATTAAGTAAGTATTGTTTAAATTTATAAAATGTATAAATGAAATTTTGCAATTTTGTTATACAAAGAACTGGCAAGAAATTGTTATTTCCTTTATTATTTATCAAATAATGTAGGAATTTAATCAGCTTATATGCATTATTAGTACCCAAAAGATCTGTGAATGATCGAATACACACTTCTTGTATTTCTGATTGCTAACTGAAAATTTTTATCGATCTGTCGTAAGAATGGACTTTCTGTAGTACTGTAGACTAAGGCTATGCTAACAATCGTTTGAATAAAAAATGTTTGTCTGGCAATTCGTGAACTTCTGATAACGGTATGAAAAAAATTGTAAACCTGTAATTTACATTGTAGTCGTTATTGTCACTATGATTGATAATATTGTTAGATCTGACACCCGACTCACCACAGTTTAACTTTTCAGATCTTTTTAATGGACACGGTAAATATTCTAATCGAAATCCTTTACTACGCTCCAAAGGTGAAAGTATCTATTTCCATTGATGTAAAAAGTAGTCGCGTACACAAAGGGAAAAGGAAATATACACGACTGATACCAAATTGACACCAAAGAGTTTATAATTTTTCAATAACATCCGTTGTCATAGTATAAACGTACGACAACACTATGTAATGTTGACAACGGATTGTTTGTCAATAGTGAGCTTACCACGTTTGTTAACATTTAGACAATGGATGTGTATACAATTTAGATTTCGACAACGAATTGTTGCAACGTTGTCAACATTACATAGTGTTGTCGTACGAATGTATATACTTTAACAACAGAGGGTATTAACAAATTATAAACAGTTTGGTGTCAATTTGGTACCAGGCGTCTATATTTCTTTTTCCCTCTGTGTAATAGTCTAGAGTTTTTACCAATAATAAGCCCTTGATCCAGACAATTCAATTACAACTGGTACATACTTGTATTAATCCTTGACAATATTGTAACATAATATTTGGCAAATTATAGCACAAGAGGAATCAACCCGGGCCTATCGACTTCTATTTTATGAGAAATCATTCATGATTTTTGGATCTCGCCTCAAATAAGCGATCACATTTAGCCAATTAGGCAGATTGAACGTGTTAGAGTACTATAGTATCTCTATAGAACTTGATATTCTTTATCATAGATTGGAAACAGCAACATAAACTATAAGTTCTAGAATACGAGGCGAACCAAATGTGATATAGAATCTTCATAGAATTCGGGACATTGATATACATTTCCACCGGCCGCATATACTATAAGTACTTACTAGTATCTACCCCTCGGGGTCATATACCTTGATGAAATCTCCGTCTTGGTGTTATTGGAAATCCCGGAGAAAATAGGTGTTAGATTAGAATAATGAGAGTCCTAAGCATTGCGACCCTATTTTGGATCTTTTGTGCAACCCATAGGTTCACCATAACAGGTTTAATTCACGTATGAATATAGTGGGGCTAGTGTTGCAGCACCTAAGATTCTTTCTCGGCGAGTCCTTAGTGTTGGACAATTGCACAATATATGTTCTGAGGTTTCCTCCTGACAGCCACAAAAATCTGCATTGCTTCGGTGTGGCGCTTCCTAGGATGAATTGATTATATCTGAGACCACAGTGTACCGTGAGTAGTCCTGTTAGTATTCTGAGATCACTTTTGTTAAGCGATAACAGCTTTTGAAATTTTTCTCCGTGATAGCGTGATTAAGCGCTTGGTCTGTCTAAGTTCTGCTGTTGCTTCCCAGTGGCGAGCAAATTTCGATTCGACCCCCGATACGCATCTTTATCTGACGTAACCTTGTGGGATATCAAAGAATGGTTCAGGGCCGATAAGTGGGCGATGAGCGTCTCTATTTGCTAAGCAGTCTGCCTGTTCGTTGCCAGATTGACTTTATCAATACCTCTAGTCTGCCGGAACGATAAACTGGTGATGATCATACTCGCAGGGAGATAATGTTGGTTTAAGTACGCATATATCCATATCTCTCATATATCAATATCTCTCCGACAGTGTCAACAGATGTCACTGGATGATGTGACAGAGCAACTTATGCTAAATTCCTGAACCCGTTGAGTATATTTTTCTTTTAGCTCTAGTATATGTTGAGAAATTGTCAGGTTGACATTCGGTGATTGCCTGTCATTCCATAGATCTGAACTGATGAAATGGTGAAATTTCGGAAAAGTCTCCTTGCTCGACGGGAGGCTAGGACTGATTGAGTATGCCTTTTACTTCTGGGAAGTTCTCGGTGCTATTATCACAACAGGATACATGTATATGGTTAAGGTCGTCACTCGACCTGTCGGAGCAATTATTGAAATCGTTTGGCTTTTGAAATTCGTATATCCTTTGTCACACCATCTTGACATACGTAGGGCTTCTGATTTTTTGGTGGCGTTTTTCGGTTTATAAAATATGTCTCAAGTTGCTGTTGCCTAGCTTAAGGTTGCGCAACATAACTATCAGAAATCTTCCTGAGCGGATCATTTGAGAATGGGAACGCTAAGACATCGCTCATGATAACGTGTATATCTTTTGGTTCATCTCGGTGTCGTTCCCGTGCTTACGGATTCATCAGGTGCGTTTGTTATTGTTTGCGCAAACTACTCTCTTTTGATTCGACCGGTAATTCTCCGCCTTGTCAGGGTATGCATGATACTATCTGCCATTAAACAGCGTGATCACTTAGCAAGAGATTGGATAATACTCCAGCAACTAAGTACTGGTCTCAGTTCTAACAGACGTTAAGGCTCTGCTAAGTGGTATTAAAGTTTAGGGTGAATATCAAAACCACTGAACACCGAGATAAATTCCTACCAAAAACCTAGAATCTAATAATTTGCTGAAAAATTAACTATTCAAATAAATATTTGCCTCCACTAATAATAACTAAGTATATTCATTCTAACGCCTAATTTTACCGCACCAACAAAACACCTTCCTGAAGTTATTAATAAAATTTTTCGCCAAAAATTAAATATTTATAAATGTTTGTTCTGTTTAATATAATGAAAACATCAACATGGTCATAAATCAATTGGCATTTAAGCAAAAGAGTACAACGAAGTAGAAGAAAAAAAAAACGAAAAAAATGTTTTAAAAATAACAAATTTTTAAGTAATAAAAAACATATTCATTGAAATGTTATGTACAAATAAAACAACAGCAAATATTATACACAACAACTACTTAAAACAACACTAACGAAATTTTCTTTAAGAAAAAAAAAAAATATTTTAAAGCATCTAATCACGCAAACCTTATAAATATTTGCCAGCAAATAATGAATATTAAAATTTAATTGAAACAATACAAGCGACTACTATAAGTAGCAGTGGTTGGCAAGTCGCAAAATATTTACTATAGCGCTCTAATACACTGAGTTTAAAAATAAAGTCGAGACATGAATGAAGAAAGATTTCTTAATAAACAGGTATTAGCAGAACGTTTAAATACCCTTATTTTAATATGTTTGTTTTTATTTTCTCAGTACACTACGCGCCAGGAAATATTAAAGGTGTAAAGTGATTTAATTTCTTGAAACATAAAATTGTTCATTAAGTTAATGAAATGTTTCATATCTTTAATGAAAAACATCTGATAAATGTTTTTCTCTATCCAAATGAATGATTATTCTCTTGGTGTATGTAAAAATCATAAGAAAGTAATCGAGTTTGAGGCAGATAGAGGTTGAATCTTTATTTGAAAGTAATTGAAAGGACTTCCAGATAATTTTAATAAAAAAGTTTAATTCGCGCTGTTATCACATCTTAAGTTATCTAGGAAAACTGATATGGAGCAAAATTTTGAAATAAGATTCGTATCCAGCGGCCCGATATCGGTTAGTGGCTTGTAAATTATCTCCGAGAAGCACGTTCCCCATGATATTGTCTTATTCCTACAACATTTTCAATGCTAAAGAATTTAAGAACTAAACCTCGATACGTCTTCATTTAACATTTACATGGGCAGTCTTTTATGTAGTAAGACTCTCAACTCCAACCAATTACAATCGAAAATGGTTTTGTAATTGCATTCACTCCGACATTAACTCCAACTTAGAGGCTACTTTGTCGAGTTGATGAACACTCAACAGCACGAGAACATTTAGGAAATTGCCAACTCAATTAATGGATCAACTTTGAACGAAGCTATTGCGCCAAAACATAGTTATATTCACATCGCAACGGTATCGAACATGACTGCCGAATTAGCGGCTTTCCACTATGATCAATACAGAATATCCCAACTTCGCTTGATATTTCTAAAGATTTTCTCATACTTAAGTATGATTCAGTACTTTTCAGATCGTATTCCCCCCTGGGGCAGGTTACCTTAATGATCCTTCTCATCTTGGTGTTATTACAAGCCTTTTATTACTCTAATCTGCCGAAACTAGTGATGATCAAATGTATTCTCGGCCTTTTCTTGGAATGTTTTGACATGTGGTGGAACCAGAGCTCCAGATAATCTGGTACTGCCAGTTGACAGTTGCCCGCAAGACTATGCCCTGGCTGGTCAGTTAGTTGAGTTCCTTTGCGATCCACATAGTGGCTTGGTTAAAGGATTAATGCACTGTAAAATATAATTTCCGGTATAAGTTTCTGTTACCGCTCCTGGTCGAAAACACCCCCCGGGGCATTTTACCTTGGTGATAGACCCCATCTTGTTGTGATTACAATCCCGGGGAAATGAGTTGCTACCAGTACCTATAGTCTGCCGGGACTATAAACTGATGATGATCGAATGTAAATGTTTCCTTGGAATAATTTGAATCGGGTCGAACAAGAGAACCACATAATCTGGTATCACGGAAACCGGTAGCCAGCAGGGTAGAGTTTAGGACATTGACTTGCCCCGGTTATTAGAGAGGTCCCATCGGAGTGTACGTGGTGGCTGTGATTTAAACTCAAATTCGCGGGAAGAGAACGTCGAAAGCCTAATGCACGGTGAAATCTATAATTCGGGATAAGTTTGGTCCTGTTACCGAAGTCAACAGATCTTCTCTTACAACTCTTATTTCCACAGAAGAGTGACTGTGGAAATAAGAGTCAGAAATGAGTTGGTGTAAAAGGTATATGATACAGGATAAATGTGGGGGCATACGAATCAAATAAGGCCGTATACCTAGAGTGAGTGTGCCGGATGTTGTTCTCAGTGGGCGTGTCTAATGAATGAAAAGTGTTCTGGGTTGACCCATGTTGTTGTGATTGCAATCCTGGGGAAAAGAGGTGCTATCAGTACCTCTAGTCTGCAGGGACTATAAACTGGTGATTACCAAATGCATCCCTTTCTTTGAATGATTTGAATACAGTCGAATAAGAGAATTACATAATCTGGTACCATATGAACCGGTAACACGCAGGACAGAGTTTCGGACTGTGTCTTGTCCCGGTTATTGGAGAGGTTTCTTCGGGGGGGGGGTCACAAGGTTTAAACTCAAATTCGCGGGAAGAGAATGTCGAAAAATTGATGTACGGTGAAATCTATAATTCGGGATATGTTCGGTGCTTTTACCGAAGTCAACATATACTCCACAGCAGAGTGACTGTGGAAATAAGAGTCAGAAATGAGTTGGTGTCAAAGGTATATGATACAGGATAAATGTAGGGGCATACGAATCAAATAAGCCCATATACCTAGAGTGAGTGAGTCGGATGTTGTTCTCAATGGTCGTGTCTAATGAATGAGAAGTGTGTAGGGTTGAATGGTGATTGATGAAAGGTATCTTATACAAGTGATACCATTGAATTTCCCATCCTTGTCCAGGTATGTTCAGGGAAAACTCTCTTCATACAATATTCTCCATAGTGTGTTCTCTGTGAGTAAGAACAAAGTTCTCGGCTTATTTGATGGATTCGTGTTTCGGTCTACCGAATACGCCTTTAGCAGCTGTTGCCGACTCAACAGAGGACATCCCATCGGCGTGGTGGTAAACAGATGTGATCTTTTGCATTTCGGAACTTAAACAATGGGGCAGCAATGCTCAGAGATTTGATAGCTCGAGTACTTGAGCAAAGAGCTTGTACATGGACATGGATCGGCAGAACCATGTACAAAAATTGCCACCTGCGTGTAAAAAGCACAATTATAACGATTTACTTAAAATACCTTTTATTTTTATAGAGCCCTCAAAGGCGAGTGTGGGTACATGGAAAACAAATACAAATGAATGTATTCAACTGTTTTTCGTTTTTTTTTTTGTTTAGCTATAGAATAAATTTTAACTTCTAGACTTTTGTCTGGAAGTTTTCTTTATTTTTTTGGAGGAATGTTTTGGCAACATTGCCGACAACCATCAACAGCTATCGTAGTTACAAAAACAACAAAACAGCGGTCATAATGTTGGTTTTGTTGTTGCTGTTGGTGAATGTAACTACAAGTAATTAATTTTACCACTTACAAGCTTTTAATGACTATTTCTAAACAACAACGACAAAACACAAGTAAAACTTAAAGTTGTTGGAATTAAGAAAAATGAACTTAAATTAATTTTCTTTTATGCTTGTACGACGACTTGGATTAAACTTCTTAAACACGCCTTAAGACAAACAAGCCAACGACAACAAATTTAAAGATTTGTGCTTTTTGAAGTTTTTGTAATGAAAAATCTAAAATAAATTAATGTATATATAAAATATGCCGTGATTTTAACAGGGTATTCAGTGATATTAAATACAAGGATATAAAAACCTTTCAGAAATATTGGAAATTTTCATCTCAATATTAATCAGATCTTTAGATAATCCTTTATTCTTCAAAATGTAATGATTTCTATGCAAGCAAGATCAATGCTTACAGGTTCCGACTGCCATTTTGTTTTGATGGTGTTTTTTATATTCAACATTCGACTTACATTAAACAAATATAACGTTCGATCGGAAAAAACTTTGACGTTCGGTAGTTTAGCAAACTGATCATTTCAGATTTGAGCACAAACATTTGAGGGCTGTTTTGTTTCAACAAACGATTTTCTATTGTAAATTTATCATCCTGTACATTCACTTCTGTCTGAATTATTCATTGACCCACTGTAAACAATGAGTGAAATGCTAGCTATTTTTTACCTTTTATCCAAATACCATCATCGTGATTTGAAATCACTATAAAAAAAAGAAAAACTAAAAAATATAGTATTTTCTACAAAATATTTTAAATCGACTGAATGATTTTGATGGTTAAACCCAACAACACGACTTGACATGGCGGAATTCGTATGACGTTACATACGACAGAAAAACAACTAAAGGAGTAGTCGGTTGGATGGATACCATGTCAAAATGTGGACAAATACAAACATAAGTTAAAACGTTTGATTTTTAGTGCTTTACGATTTGTAGGCCCCATCCAACAACATCTTGCGGTTTGTTTTAAATAATTTCATAAACATTTTACAGTGTAATTGTAGCCAACCATAAATGTATTTAACGATTAATGGTCTACTCCAAATCCAAATAAAACAACACAAACTAAAACATGTTGTTTGAGTTGTTGTTTTTGCTTTTGCCTTTTGTTTTAAACTTAAACTTTGTGATTGTTTGCGGTTTATTATTTCTATTTTGACTTGAAAATACGAAAAAAAGAACGGACCACACGCACGCACTTCAGAAAAGTATAATGAATTTTTTAAATTAAATGAAATTAAACTTTAACAAAAATGTATGAATGAGACTCACTGACTGCATGACAGACTTTTTGGATGTTGAAGTAAACGCCCTAAGGATCTATTAACATGACTCGATGAAATGTCTAAGACTTTATAATTTAAATGTTATAAAACGGGGGTATATAAATGTAGTTTGCTTTGTTCGTGCAGCATGGACTTTAAAGAGAACAACTATTTAAGAGTGTTTACGGTTCAGGCAAAATTTAAAGTTTTTGTGAATTACAAGGTTTAAAACATTCCGGCAAAACTTGAAAAGAATCGAAACCTAGGGACTAAAAGGATTGGGCTGCTTTGAATTTATTTAGTGAAATCTGAAAATTGAATATATCGAGCCCTTTTCGCACAAAAGACGTAACCGACAAAAACTAAATTTTACAGGAGAGCATTTTTTTAAATATCTTCGAAGTAGGACATAGCATTACTCCAAAACTTTGTTAATAAATATTATTACATCTAAAATATAGGATGCAGTTTGTTTCGATTTTATATTTACGCTATATCCGATTTTTTTGTCGCTTACGTCTTTTTTGCCGAGACAAATTTTTATAATATAAACAAAGTTAAGGCGGTTACGACTAAATTCTCTGTCTAAAAAATTAATTTTTGTTTATATCTTTATATAATTTGTATATATCTGAAATTTAAGAGTGTAATAAATATTTTTTATAATATTTTAAGATCATCTAGCGATGTCCGTATGTCAGTCTGTTTGTTGAAAACCGGATAGGTTCCGAACGTTAGCTCCTAACGTGATGAAATTCTCCAAAAATGCTTATTGATGACAAATATTAGTTGGTGTTAAAAATGGGCAATATTTTTTCATGATTTCACTTAGCCCCCATACAAGTACCTCCCGGATTATAGTTAAAACATTAATAAATATGTTGTTTATGTAGCAATCGCTATAAAATTTTGCAGAAGTCGGTTATATATACCTGTAAATTATGTTGGGAAGTATGACAGATGTCAGAAAATATTTGACCCTAGCCTCCATATATGGACCCTTTAAGACAATGATTTTATGACCATAGCTGTCTTAAATATATCAGTATAGCAACGAAATCTGATGTATGATGATGTTTTAGGATGGGTTCCTATGCTCCTCATACAGTAAATAAGTTTACAGTTAATAAATCTTTCAAAAATTAAGAAAGTATGATGAAATTCTACAAAAAAAACATTTGTTTTCAAAAGTAATCACGCGTTTAAATTTTATAGACCTCGGTCCACAATTGACCAAATCCCTCATTAAGGCCGTATTCTGAAAATCACCCTGATGTCCACATTAATATCCATACAAGGTAGTACAATTTGCCTTATATCGAATAAATAAGTAAATTCTGGGACTATTGATTCATTAAGAGTCCATATACAGGTCCGTCTTCCGAAATCCACAAATTTATAACCAAATGTAAGAGTTGGTTAAATGGTAATAATATAAATGCAATGTAATTAGTAATTAGAATGAACTAAATTCATAAAAAGTTATAGAAAATTATAAATTTTAGCACATAAATTGCAATGGTATAGTGATAATTACATAAATTTATTACAATTATACTCAGATATGTGGCATTTCATTCACAAACAAATGTAATACGTTAATTTGTTCAAAAATTTTCTATAAATTTAATATATTTTAAAAGAAAATTTAGACGTAACCGACACCTTGCTGTTACAAAATTCATAAACAGAAAATAAATGTGTACTTACGTCTTTTTTCTTTTTCTTGTAAAGTTGAAACCATTGGATCTATAGCTACGAAATTTTCAGAGATGATGCTAATAGACCTAAATTATCGATTTCTATAAAAAAACGAAAATCGAAAATCAAGTCGCTTACGTCCATTTTGCAAAAAGGGCTCGATATGTTGTTGTAAAATAGTACTAACTTTTATCAAAAAGAGTAATTTTTATGGATTAATAGTACTAAATTACTCTTCGGTTTTTTAAACCCACTATCTAAAAATATACTCCATAACACATCGAATAATTCTAAGACGATCTAGCAAGTTTTATGTCAGAACACAACCACACCACCCTCATATAAATGACTTTTCATAAAATGACTTCAAAGCTCATTTCTGAATAAAAATAACATGATATAAATGAATTTCGAAACAGACAAGTACTATAGCAAAAATCTTTTTACAAAATTAGATGAGGATCGATCCATAATTGAAACTACCTCGCATATAAGTCCCCTTCAGAAAATGAATTTAACGCTTATTACTACTTACACAAGTATGTTTCTTGCAAGCCAAAATTACTTTATCAAATTTTATGTGGATTGGTGCATAATTGACCATAAACCCCATATAAGGTCCCCTTCAAAATATTAATTTAACGCTCATTCCTTGCTGAAAAGTACGAGCGCAGCTATGGAATTCAACACAAGTATGTTTCTTATGAGTCAAAACCTCTCTACTGACTTTTATGAGAATTGGCCTATAATTGATCCTACTCCCCATATAAGGCCCCTTTCAAAAAATGGCTACAAAATACGAGAAAAGCCATGAAATTCGGTTCACATAAATTTTATACGAGCAAAAATCTCTGTACCAAATTTAGTAACAATAGGTCCATAATTGACTCTGTCCTCTATTTGCTGGATTAAAAATACAAGTTATGCAATTTAGTTAGTTAGTTAGTTAAGTTAGTAGTTAGTTAGTTAGTTAGTTAGTTAGTTAGTTAGTTAGTTAGTAGTTAGTTGTTAGTTAGTTAGTTAGTTAGTTAGTTAGTTAGTTAGTTAGTTTAGTTAGTTAGTTAGTAGTAGTTAGTTAGTTAGTTAGTTAGTTAGTTAGTTAGTTAGTTAGTTAGTTAGTTAGTTAGTTAGTTAGTTAGTTAGTTAGTTAGTTAGTTAGTTAGTTAGTTAGTTAGTTAGTTAGTTAGTTAGTTAGTTAGTTAGTTAGTTAGTTAGTAGTTAGTTAGTTAGTTAGTTAGTTAGTAGTTAGTTAGTAGTTAGTTAGTTAGTAGTTAGTTAGTTAGTTAGTTAGTTAGTTAGTAGTTAGTTAGTTAGTTAGTTAGTTAGTTAGTTAGTTAGTTAGTTAGTTAGTTAGTTAGTTAGTTAGTTAGTTAGTTAGTTAGTTAGTTAGTTAGTTAGTTAGTTAGTTAGTTAGTTAGTTAGTTAGTTAGTTAGTTAGTTAGTTAGTTAGTTAGTTAGTTAGTTAGTTAGTTAGTAGTTAGTTAGTTAGTTAGTAGTTAGTTAGTAGTTAGTTAGTTAGTTAGTTAGTTAGTTAGTTAGTTAGTTAGTTAGTTAGTTAGTTAGTTAGTTAGTTAGTTAGTTAGTAGTTAGTAGTTAGTTAGTTAGTTAGTTAGTTAGTTAGTTAGTTAGTTAGTTAGTTAGTTAGTTAGTTAGTTAGTAGTTAGTTAGTTAGTTAGTTAGTTAGTTAGTTAGTTAGTTAGTTAGTTAGTTAGTTAGTTAGTTAGTTAGTTAGTTAGTTAGTTAGTTAGTTAGTAGTTAGTTAGTTAGTTAGTTAGTTAGTTAGTTAGTTAGTTAGTTAGTTAGTTAGTTAGTTAGTTAGTTAGTTAGTTAGTTAGTTAGTTAGTTAGTTAGTTAGTTAGTTAGTTAGTTAGTTAGTTAGTTAGTTAGTTAGTAGTTAGTTAGTTAGTTAGTTAGTTAGTTAGTTAGTTAGTTAGTTAGTAGTTAGTTAGTTAGTTAGTTAGTTAGTTAGTAGTTAGTTAGTTAGTTAGTTAGTTAGTAGTTAGTTAGTAGTTAGTTAGTTAGTTAGTTAGTTAGTTAGTAGTTAGTTAGTTAGTTAGTAGTTAGTTAGTTAGTTAGTTAGTTAGTTAGTTAGTTAGTTAGTAGTTAGTTAGTAGTTAGTTAGTTAGTTAGTTAGTTAGTTAGTTAGTTAGTTAGTAGTTAGTTAGTTAGTTAGTTAGTAGTTAGTTAGTTAGTTAGTTAGTTAGTTAGTTAGTTAGTTAGTTAGTTAGTTAGTTAGTTAGTTAGTTAGTAGTAGTTAGTTAGTTAGTTAGTTAGTTAGTTAGTTAGTTAGTTAGTAGTTTGTTGTTGTTAGTTGGGTGGTTGGTTGTCAGTTAGTATACCACACTACTGCATTATGAGAGCCGAGACCGTGAGTGTGACAGGTTTCTTTCATCCGAAATTTATCTGAACCTTGATTTCATGTTTACGTCATAACGTAAATGCCAATTCCTTTAAATTGTTTGACTTCAAGAAAAATATATAGTGTGTAAAAATACATTTTCTCCTCTTTTAAGTTAACCACACAAAACATTATAAACCAAAAAAGTTTAAATTATAGCAATAATGCTATAAACCATATAAATGTGAAACACTTTTTAGAACATGTTTTTTAAATGGTTTGAATTGAGTCCATGTTGTTCTTCCTTATTTTCAGTTTATGATAGGATATCATAAAAATTAAATGTATTTTGGTGTAAAAAATTTAATTTTAAATAATTTCTTATATAGTAATATTATACAAATAGTTTTAAAAGGTTTTATTTATATTTTAATAGCAATCATTTTGAGCAGTAAAATGTAGAGTAAAAGAGATTTATTTCATAAAAATATCATGAATTAAAGGAGTAAAGTAAAGCAGGAAGATAAATATAATACGTTCAGTTGGATCACAATTTTGCAAAAATAAATCGCACATACATATGTAGGTGTATTAAAACAGTTGTCACGTAATCGATACATACCAACAAATAAATACTACACACATACTTTGAGTTTCCACTTATTTCTAGTTGTCGATGTAAAATCTAAGTATATACTAAATAAACTGCTTTAAAATATTTTTATATAATATTATTTTTATTCGATTAAAATAAATTATCATATTTTGAATAAACACGATACTTAATCTAGTAAACACATAATTAAATATACTAAGTTCCATTACAATTTATAATAATTAAACCAGTTAATAAGCGGAAGATCTTAACAAGAAAAATGCCATAAATCGATTTTATCTAATTACAGTTTTAAAATTGTTAAATTGTATATCATACAAATACTCGTATTAAAAAAGCAATTATCGCGTTAAAAGTCCCATTATAAAATGTGTTATACTGCTAATTTTGCAAACGTTGTAAACAGCAATATTATGACAGAATATCTAAACATTGTTATTAATTATAGGTAACAAAGAAAAATTTAATTTAAAGTTGAATTATAAGTTATTTTAATAATAAATAATTTATGATCATGTTATTTATTTTGTTGTAAGCTTTAAATTAAAACATTAGATATTTTAAATGTTTATTATTATAAATTAAACTACAATGTATCAGCAGATTTGCGAAGATTATAAGATTATATTTTTATATATCTAATCTCGTGCTTTTCGATATTATGAAATCGAAGTTTCTATTGAAGAAGCGTTTGAGATTTGATATCTCATCTGTAATTCTTGCATGTCCGTAGGGTCTAACATTCATCCTAGAAGCTATACTTTTGGCCAACAAATCTACATTCATGATTGGCCGACTATCTTTTGTAGGATAGTGCCATGACCAATGCGATCATGCTTCAGTCCGTTCGACCGTTTAAGTTGTAGAGCAGATTTAGCAGAAATGCATTTGATATATACAATCTGGACTAGAGGGCTGGAGCTCATGCAGCTAGTGAATGCAAGACATACTAATCTTTGTACCTTGTTTAGAATAGAGAGATGGGTCTTGGTATCGACCGCTCTCCACCAAACAAGAACTCCGTAGGTCAAGACATACTAATCTTTGTTCTCCGCCAAACAAGAACTCCGTAGGTCAAAATAGGTCTTAAAACCGCTATGTACATCCAGTGTACAATGTGTGTTTTGGGACCCCATCTTTTCCAAAAGGTTTTCCCACATATGTAGAAGCCACAAAGTGCTTTCCTTATGAGACTCTAAGCATTACGTGAGCTTAGAATCTAAAATTACCCCAAGATATTTGGCTTCGCTTGGGGTATTCAAAATGGTGCCATCCAAACGTGGAGGTCTAAATTCTGGGATTTTGTACCTCCTGGAGAAAATAACCAGTTCGGTTTTGGCAAGGTTGACACCCTGGAAGTAATTTCCCATGAATAAGAAGCACAACGTCGTCAGCCATATGCGACTACTTTGAAGCGCAACCTACTGAGTCTGGAAAGGATTTTATTTACGATAAGATTCTACAAGAGTGGAGAGATGACACCACCTTGTGGTGTGACCCTTGTCACAACTTTCCTTGTCCTGCCACAACCCATATTAGAGTTAATGGTCCTACTATTGACCATGTTTTTTGTCTAATTATCCGCTGATCAACACCTAGGTCACCCAGTATATCGATTATTGCGGATATGTTCACCCACAACACCTCTATGTCCAAGAAAGATGCCATAACATACTCTTTTATGTCAAGTGCCTTCTCTATAGTTCCAACAACGTTATGCAAGGTTGTCTCCACCGACCTCTCTTTGAGGTAAGCGTATTGTGCCTCACAGAAATTATCAGGAGAGACGATGTTTCTGACATGCATGTCGGACAATCATTTCAGTGTTTTCATTAAAAACGATGTCAGACTGATCGGTCTATAGTATTTGGGCGTACTATGGTTCATTTTTCCCGCTTTGGGGATAAATACCACTTAACCAGGTTGCTCCTAAATATCATAATTACCCAGGTCATGATAGTGGTCAGTAAAGTTACCATCTGGTTTCATCAAGGATTCCGGAGTTACCGGGTCTTTGGATAGCACCTTGCGTAGAAACAGAAACGCTTCCAAGATTCCTTCTTAGCTCGTCTGGTTTTTCTCTTGAAAGTGTTGAAGCTTTGACGATAGTCGTCCCAGCTTAACGGGTCTTGATCTCAACTCGCCTTATTAACAGTTTTCATATTCCTATGTTCAATATTATAGAAAATTTAAAAAGTACCAATTAGAAAAAAGTCCTCTTTTATAGGTACTCATTAATTTCGGGCTTTACATGCTTAATTTTATGTTTCTAGGTTCAATATTATGAAAATCTCAAAAAGTTCCAGCTAAAAAACAAAAAATAGTACCTGGTACCAAAGTTCCAAGTTACACCACATTAACATATCAGTGTTACTAAATCTACCAATTTCTCAAATTTTATTAAAATTAGATCAATGAGTTTGAGTTTGAGTTTCTATATTCACTGGTTTAGAAGATACATGGGATGCAAAAAAAGTACCAAAACACAGTACCATTTTACTCAGTAAAAGTACAGATATTGAAAATAGTATCAGAAAAATGTTCTTGTATCTTTTCTAGTTTAGGATGTATATTTTACCCCCTAAACATACCAATTTCTAAAAATAGCGTCTTACTGGATCTATTTGTCGGGATTCCCATCTCCTGTAAAATTTTAAAATTTTTAGCTTTTAGGCTCTGCGATGATGAGTCAGTCACCAAGTTATGTTAGAATTTCATATATTTGGATTACATAAACCAAAAGAGCTTGGCCTGTATTTATATTACTCTCCACAGGAGAATGTGATGCAAATTTTTACTTTTCAATTTCGTCGATAAATACATGTAAAAATCAATTATTTTAATAAGCAATAAATTTAACCGGTCTTAACTACATTACAACAATGTCAGGTAAATAACACTACAATTTCTGCTATACTCATATTTAAAACTAAATAACTTGAAAGATTTATCTATATGTATTTAATAATAATAAAAATAATAGGAAATCATTGTTTTAAAAGCTCCCTGTTTTTAATTTGTAACAAATTATTTCTACTATTTAAAACAAATAAATATTAGTATATAGTAGAACTCTCATTCTATAGATACGAGTAAGAATTTCAAATACATGCAACCGACTTGTCCTTCTTTCCCACTCCTCTCCAATTATTATCTTAAAATATTCACTAAGTTTGATTAACAACAGAACAAGGTGTGTTGTTCAAATCATTTATTTATAAAGAAAAACATTTTGTTTTTTTACTATTGTTGTTGTAGTTGTTTTTTATAACTTATTTTCTATTGTGTTGATTGTAGAATGAAATTAATTTTGTCGCATGTTTTACTTCATTACAAATCGAACTTAAATGTCTGTTTAACAATTAGTTACATTTTTTCTTAGATAAAAAACAACTGTTTACTTTGACAAGGTGTAGGTGGCATTTTTCATACTGGAACTAACTTTAACAGCAGCAGCCTGGTAAGAGGAAGCCGTTAGTTGACTTCTTTTTTTTTTTTTTGTTTGTTTAACTTTTATTTGAACAAATAGAAAAAAAATCATTTTAACAAGTAAAAAGGTGGGGTACTGGAGAAATGTTAACAAATGATAAAAAGAAACTAATAGAATCTAAAACTACATTTCTAAATTGACATTAACTAGTGTACAGGGATTGGCCAAGTTAGAGGGAAAATAAGTAGATCAGTCATTCAAGACATTTAGATAACTTTTCTTTAGAAAGTTCTTGTTTAGTTTACTATAGAAAATATCGGGATAAATTGTAGAACAAATCAAGTTTTCTACGATGAAATTCTTCTATGGAAAAGATCAAAACAAGTTTTGTATAGGAAAACTCAAAATCAGTTTTCTATACAAAAATGCAAATTAAGTTTTCTACAAAAAAGTTCAAAAGTTTTCTATAGAAAAGTTCAATAGTTTTCTATAGAAAAGTTCAAAAGTTTTCTATAGAAAGCTCAAAAGTTTTCTATAGAAAAGTTCAAAAGTTTTCTATAGAAAAGTTCAAAAGTTTTCTATAGAAAAGTTCAAAAGTTTTCTATAGAAAAGTTCAAAAGTTTTCTATAGAAAAGTTCAAAAGTTTTCTATAGAAAAGTTCAAAAGTTTTCTATAGAAAAGTTCAAAAGTTTTCTATAGAAAAGTTCAAAAGTTTTCTATAGAAAAGTTCAAAAGTTTTCTATAGAAAAGTTCAAAAGTTTTCTATAGAAAAGTTCAAAAGTTTTCTATAGAAAAGTTCAAAAGTTTTCTATAGAAAAGTTCAAAAGTTTTCTATAGAAAAGTTCAAAAGTTTTCTATAGAAAAGTTCAAATAAGTTTTCTATAGAAAAGTTCAAAAGTTTTCTATAGAAAAGTTCAAAAGTTTTCTATAGAAAAGTTCAAAAGTTTTCTATAGAAAAGTTCAAAAGTTTTCTATAGAAAAGTTCAAAAGTTTTCTATAGAAAAGTTCAAAAGTTTTCTATAGAAAAGTTCAAAAGTTTTCTATAGAAAAGTTCAAAAGTTTTCTATAGAAAAGTTCAAAAGTTTTCTATAGAAAAGTTCAAAATAAGTTTTCTATATGAAAAGTTCGAAGTAAGTTTTCTATATGAAAAGTTCGAAGTAAGTTTTCTATATGAAAAGTTCGAAGTAAGTTTTCTATATGAAAAGTTCGAAGTAAGTTTTCTATATGAAAAGTTCGAAGTAAGTTTTCTATATGAAAAGTTCGAAGTAAGTTTTCTATACGAAAAGTTCGAAGTAAGCTTTCTATATGAAAAGTTCAAAGTAAGTTTTCTGTATGTCTTGGACTTCTGCCTGGAAGCTAGTCTTGTTATTAGCTTCTACGGACTTGACCAAGACATTTGCTCTGGGATCAGTGTTTCGAAGTTTCCGACATATTCTATGTCTGAGTACTTCTAATGATTGCGTACAACCTTCCAATGTGTCCAGTATACATTGATGACGTTTCCTATAATCGCTTTTGGCCAGTTAGCCTAAAGTTATGGAATATCTATCAACGTTTCCAGAGCCTTGGTTGACATGGCACCACTTATACCCTGAACTCTCTGTAGTAGTTTGATATTACACTTTTTTCCAAAGAAGTTCACGAGATTATTGAAGCATAAGTTAGAATCAGTCTAATTACATTTTTATAAACTCAAAGTAGGACTAAGGGTCCTTTTCATGTCTACGGTTCTCCTACATTGCGCCCAGCACCGATGTGTCTTGTTGATGCTATATTTTAAGTGGTGTTGCCATTTTAATTTCCGATCAAAGATTACACCTAAGTACTTAACTCTGTCCGTCACTGTCACTAAGACATTTTTGTATTCTTGTGAAAAGACCGATTCTTCGCCGGGTTAACATTGAGGCCTCTCGGTTGAAACTAGCTCAAGGCCGTATTCACAGCCACTTCAGCTCTTCTACACAAGTAATTTTGATAATTTACTCTTAGAAGTTTTACGATATCGTCTACGTAGCAGACGATGACGGTTAGGGCCAGAGTAAAGGGTGGTGCATTGCGAAAAACCATTTTCCTGATAGGTATACGATATATATCTCTCAGCTTTTCCATCTGATCATAACTTAGTATGTACTTATTCAGTTACGTAGCACCCGGTCAACATAAAACTGGTCTAAGGATTGTCAGTTTGCACGTTTTTGAAGGCGTCTTTGATGTCAATGCATACCGCCAGTGCATACAGTTTGCTATCGAAGGATTCATTTAACGCGGTTTCATCGTCTTCTCTATATCTTCCAGCCTCCTGTCATTGTCATCTATCATAGTTTCTGGTTGGACATAAACTTTGGATAAGAATTTCATTTTCTTTGATATATCATTTGCGCTATCTACCTGTTCACAGAAAAGTTTCCAGGAGTCCCGTTTGACTTTTCGAGCGATTTTCTCTTATTCACCAAGTTTGCTACGATATTCATTCCAGTTTACTGCGATGTTTTTACGCCGTGACTGGTTAAATAGTTTGTGAAAAGTCTTCCCAAGGTTCCGGATCTCTCCTGTTACTCAGGATTTCTCCTGAGTATATCTGCGTTCTTGCAGAGGGCAACTGTCTTCGAACGATTCAACCAGGGCGCTTGTGAACGTATCTACATTGGCGTCTATATTCTCTCTATTTCGACATTGAAAAGTGCACTGTTCTAAACGGTTCTTTAGTAAGGCCCCGAACATTGTTCAATTAGTTTTAGACTTATTCTGAAACTTTATCGGCTTTGGTGGTGGTCGTTGTATTTTGAATCTTATGTATCTGAAGTATTTTGAATCTTATGGTCTGAAAAGGAGTGCTCGTCTCAAACTCTCCAATCCTGAATTTCGCTTATAAGCTCTTCTTCTTCTCTGATTCTATTGACGAAGGTAGCTTTATTACCTAAATTCAATGTGATCAAGTCTTTAGTATTAAAGAAATCCATGAAGGATTGTCCCCAGCAATTGGTGTTTGTGCAACCCCTTCTTATGTTGCAACGACCTTGGTGCATCACTATTGCATACGATGTTGACAATCCTGTTGGGAGGAGAAAACATAAATTCTTGTGGGAGACTCTGTATCAGCGTAGAAAAGTTTAAAATGTACATGATTTAATACAGAAACCTTGTTTCGAATAGTCCAATGTTCCTGGATTAAAGCTATATGTATCTTACCTATATATTTATGTTTACTTGAGCTATCTTACTCCGACCAAAGTTTAATTGGATAACCTCAATTATGGTCATGCATTAAACTGTCTTTTAGGGAGTTGGTGATCACCATCTCGCTCTTTGGATTTGACTCCTCCGGGGCTGGAGTGGCAATTGATACAGTGGGTACTATAGATGGTGTCCTTAAAAGGCTTAGGAATAGCATTATTTTTAATTGGCACCTTCCCAATTTTGGAAAGGCCCAATATTTCGTCTTCTGGGGAGTGAGTGATTTCCTCCTCGCTTTTTGGATTTGAATCATCAACGATGCCAGTACTGGCTAATGATATTGTGGGCACCGTCCTAGGTACTTTAAAGCACTTGTTGGGGCAGTCCTTCTAATCGGCTTCTTACGAATTTTGGAAAGGACAGCTGCACATTTTTGAGACGAGTTGGCTATATAGAATAATTTTTGTCTAGTCTTCTATAAGAAAGCTCTCTGGCTCTACAAATTATCGAATCTCAGACAATAAACCAATCTATTCATGTATAAATGTCTCAGTATTTATTTTCCACTGGCCTCACTATTCCGAAGTCTCATTAATTTTCTATTGTCTACGAAATTCCCATAAATCATTACGTTATTTAAGTTGTCAAATATTTTTGAATTGAATTAACAATGGTTAGACTGATACCCACTTGCTGCCCACCACAAATAATCTTCAATTGCAATGTAATTACAATTGTGCATTAAAATACATTCCAATGTACTCCACCGCACACTTATGAGACTTATTAAATGTTAAATAGGTTCACCCACATTATCTATTGCGTCTACATACTTTTGAAATAAATTAATTTTAATTGTTAATAATTTTTAATTAAAATGTCATTTAATAAAGTGTTGCATTATTGTTCAATGTGTGTGTGTACTGCGTACTTATTTAAATGTATAATAATATGTAATGTCTTAATTTATACATATTAGCACCACAATACCACCAACGGCAACAATTGTTACAACAACTACAACAAATTGTAATTACAACAAAATATCAAGAATCGTGGATTAAATTATTTGCAATTTTTACAATTTGCTTTATAGCACTAACACCCATTCTTTGCCCTCTTTCCTGTTATTAGGCGCAATTTTAAAATATTTCTATTTGTATTTTTTGTATTTCAGCTCATAAATTAAACATTTTTGTGTTAACGATTACAACAAACTGTGAGTACAGAAAGACAGATAGACGGACGAACGGGCTAACCAAACACTTGCTCGTACTTTTTTTCATGTTTAGTGCAAGCGCTTATTTGCATACACATGTTTTTTCCAGCATTTTTTTTTTTAATTTTTGCATTTAATTTTATTTACACGCAGTGTTTATTTTTCTTTAATTGTTGTTGTTGTTGTTTTGTTTGTAATTATTAAGCGTTCATATGCAGATGAGCTGGAGGTCGTAATTTAATTTAATTAAATGTCTAACAATTGATACAATGTAATTAAACATTAAAAGTGTGAACTAAATTGAAACGTAAGCAGGCTGACTTTGACTTGTCGTAAGCTCGAACATTGTTCACTTACAATTTAAACGAATTGTAGGCAACATGCACAAGAAAGCACGGTAAGGTACGAACGGAAGAACCTACATAGATGGTTGAAGTTCTTCGCAAATATTCCCTTACGATATGTAAGGTTTGTTTGACAAAGTGGGCTATATCGGTTCACGCTTTCGCATAGCCCCTCTCTTTACAAGCTTAAAAAGAAGAGAAGTAATCTTCTATATATATATAAGCAAGTAAGAAAGTATAGTCGGGCGTGGCCGACCATATGATACCCTACACCAGTTATGAATATTAAATGTGATTTATTTTTCATAATAAAACATTTATCTTCAATATTCCCTTGTTCCGATACATTTAAGCAATTTATGGATGAAAAACTAATTTTCTGAAAGAGGCTTTATATGGGGGCTAAGGGCAAATACGGACCAAGCCCTATAAAATTTTGTGAATATATTTATATTTACATAATATTTTATTGTGTTGAATTTCATTGCGATATTTGTGTTTATAAGTTAATTTGGGACATTCAAGTAATTTTCTGAAGGGGACTTTGTATGGGAGCTAGGATCTTTATGAAATTTGGCAGGGTCATCAAGACTTCTATAAAACTTAGTTGTGCCGTATTTTATCGATATATCTGTATATTTAACATAATTATGAGCTCAGAAGCCCTTTTCGGGGGTTTCTGTTCTGGTGAAATAATGGACCGATTTTAACCATTTTCAATAGGTTTCGTCCTTGGGTCAAATAAAACGTGCGTGCCAAATTTCATCCAATTATCTTGAAAATTGCGACCTGTACCTTGCGCACAAGGTGTACATGGACAGCCAGCCAGCCAGCCAGACGGACGGACGGACGGACGGACGGACGGACATAGCTTAATCGACTCAGAAAACGATTCTAAGTCGATTTGTATAGTTTAAGGTGGGTCTAGGTCGAATATTTTTGTATGTTACAAACATCAGCACAAATCCAATATACCCTCCCCACTAAAGTGGTGTAGGGTATAAAGAGTAGCGTTACTGACTGACTGATTCATCATCGCACAGCCCAAACGTCTGAACCTAGAGTGATGAAATTTTGACAGTAGATGTGTGTTTGGTTATGTAGGTCCACTAAGGAAGGATTTTTGGAAATTTGGGGGAAAACGGGTAAACCAGCTTTTCATAATTATCTTACCCAATATTAGTGATACAAGAAAAATGTTAAATGCACCAGTATCTACTTTTAAAATGATCAGATGGGTGTCTGGTACTTTTTTGAAGTTCGTACTTTTAAGAGGTGAAAATGTATAACAAAGGTGATTTTGGTACCTTTTTTGGCCCTTTATAACTTTTTAACTAATAAACAAAAAAACATTTTTGTAAATATTTTGAATATATCTCCCAAAATTAGGACACCTGTTTCGTACTTTTTTAAAATTCAGTCCTTTTTGGGTGTAAAAGGGAGAAAACTTAATTTTTGGTACTTTTTTAGCACACACAGGAAATCATTTTCGATATATTGAAGTATTCCTATTAAATTACGGACTAACTCTGTAATATTTATTGTAATAAAATTTTTGCTATTTCACTGGGGAAAAAAGTACCAAAAAGGGTGAAATCGGGAAATTTAATTTTATTCAAACTCATAGAGCCAATTTTTATAAAATTTGAAAAAGTAGTTTTTTTTACTCACACAAAATAAGCTATTGGTATATTATTTTGGAATTCGAGTACTAAGGCCTATATAGGACCAAATTCGGGTAAATTGTTTGGTACTTTTTGAAAGCACAATTTTTCTGAAACAAATGAATGCAGATTTGAATCGTTTGAGTTTTATCTGTGATATTTAGATTCAAATACAGAACATTTTGTAAACTTAATTCTTAAAAAAGTATATTTCGAAGCGAAAGGGAAAAATTGTACTATTTTTATTAGTACTTTCCACTAAGGTAGAATTTATTCCACTTTTGGTACTTTTTCTTTCTTCAAACGATACTCTGTATGTTTTATAATATGAATTCAAAACACATGCTTATTAAACATACACGGTTCTCATTGAATAAGATTCTTTAAGAGAGAACTTTTTAGCACTTATTATCTCATAAATGGTAGTTTTTGAATTTTCTAAAATATTCAACCTAGGAACATACATTTTAACATACATGGTCTTGACTGAATAGTATTCTGTTAGTGGGTACTCTTTGGTACTTTTCCATTCTTTAAATGGTACCTTTTGGTTTCTCTATAATGGTTAACCGGAACACATCCTTATTTATTGAGAGAGATTTTTGTACTTTTGCGTTTTTTCGATGGTACTTTTTGATATTTTTACGATATTGAACATAGAAATGTAAAATTAAAGATATGGGGACTAGTGAATGAGAATCTGCTGAAAGGGCTGAATTGTCTATAATATTGAACACAGAAACATACATTTTTTGATTAAATAAGAGGTATTTTATAGTACAATGTCCTTGAACCAAGTGTGGAGTTGTCGGGCAGATGCCAAAGAGTTGAGTGCCATTAAAGTTACTGCGATTAACTAGACGGAATACGTGGTTCAATAGTTGTATCTGTTACCGAGGACTACCAATCGGACCGTGACTCCGACTATCTCTCCGGTATGTAAGGATTAAAAATTTACAAAACCTACGAGGAAGAGAAGCACTCAGCTACTAAAACTAGCTGATGGATTCTAACATTGTAGTATTCGATGGCTTTAAATTGTAAAAGTTTGCCAGGAACTTTTGTTATGGCATCGAAAAGGCCTTAGCCTTTCTTGAAAACTGCACTCGAGAAGTTGTTTCTGGATCAGTAGAAATTTTCGTCTAAATAAGATTCCTTTTTGAAGCACAGTCAGAAGGCTCCTCGAAATTCTGCTAACACTTAAGCTTCAGAATAAGGGACTAGCAGTAGATTAATTGTTGTTGATTAGTTGTTAAAGAACGTTTAAACGGATGTATATTTTTGAGTACATCAGGAATATATCTCCGCCTTATATAACTTATACTATATCACTAGAAATAAATTCTTCGAATTCTCAAAGAAGAGGTTATAGTGGTTCAAAATTTAAATTTCAATATCGAGGTACAAAACTAAAGATTCCAACTGATTTATTGATATAGTACTGCATTCAGACTCAACCATAGAGACCCATGTTTATAGAGAAGATATCTCTTCTCTCAACTAATATTGATCACAACACTCCAAACCCTTCTTCCACAGAAGTTTCAGTTTTCTATATCCGCAAACTCTGCACTGGAAAAAGACAGCTCCGTAAGAACCTTTCGGTGCACACTGACGGTCCCAGAAAAGGGGGCCGAGGATCAAAATAAGTTTTAGGATAAAAAATGAATGTTGTCCACTGCAGGCTGAACTATCAACCATTAGATTTATGTTTAGGTAAGAAGGGTAGCTACTCAATCAATCATGAGGGGCTCACATGGGTCCACCCAGTTGAGGTTCCGTTATGATGTCTATTCTATTTATGTATTACTCTCTACTTCCAGATTTAAACAAGCTGGTTTGATTCACAAAGTTAAGGATATTTTTAAGGCATATCTCAGCTCATCCATGATAGAACAGCAAAGCTTTCATTGAATGATGGGCAATGTCAGAGGAGGTGAGGTATTATTTCCACTTCTTCCTCATTATTACAACTCCTAAAGTAGTCGTTTTATATTTTGTAAGGGAGATACCAGTAAATGCGTCGATTTCATCTTGTCCTCTCACCACCACCCATCCTTCCACTCCTCTTGGAGCCGTCAGTGTAAACATTTGTAACACCATTAGTTGAGTGGATTCGGGTACTGAATTCCTAGCAGGAACTCGGCGTCTGTCGAAGTGGGGTTTCGCAACACAATAGTTAACATTAAGATGCACGGATTCGAAGTGTTTAATTGCTCGTGTGTGGCCCTTGCATTTACTACCAGACCACTAACCACATGCATTTAGTCTGATTGCAGAATTAAAGGCCAGTTGAATCGCCATCAGATCAGCTGGTAACCTGTTCAACACAGTTAGCAGAGCCTTCGTTGGCGCCGTCCTCATTGATCCCGTGATCCGGATTGCAATGTTTCGTAGGGTACGTTCGATGACTGCACTATGAGAGCGTTTTCCATTGCCTGTTACCATACGATAACACCATAGAATAGTATGGGCTTAACAACTGCTTTGAAGATCCAGTTTAACGCCTCAGTTGAAACCAACCGCTCTCTTACAGGTGTAAATAGCTATATTAGGCTTATTTATCCTGTTTTGGATATTCATATTCCAGGATAGTTTACTGTCAAGGATCACCCCAAGGTACTTCGCATGATCAGTGAGATTGAGTCATATTCCATTCAACTTTGGAGGCATGAAGTTCTCACTACCGGAGTAGTAAGGAGTTCATAGCCACATTCCAGAGAAAGGAAGACAAAACTCCCCACTGTGGTGTGGCACAAGTCTTGAGACATTGGCTCCACCCATCGTTGCACTGATGACCCCGTTACTCAGAAGTTTTTTAATAAGCTGCTGAGTTTGCTGATCAACCCCCAATCCATCAAGTGCAACTACGATGTCATTGGGTTCGTCATTCTTAAAGGCTCCTTCGATGCCTAGGAAGGCAACAAGAGCGTACTCTTTACTCCTAAGGTATGCTTTGTAAATCGATAGCAGCCATTGAATGACAAGATCTTCGTTCTTCTGAAGATCCGCAGGTATCTTCAAAAAGAGAAGAAAATTGGCTTTGAATTGTAGCTGATGGTTTAGAGAAAATAGGCGCCTCAATTTCCCATACCGACATAAAGATCATTTGCGGCATTCCGCTAAAAGCTTGCAAACAACGACTAGATAAAAGGTTCTACGAACTTTACCAGACAAGATGTCATAACTTGCCGACTTGTATCATGACCAGATACAGTCCATAAGGACGGAAAACTTTATCTTCTTTTTCTAACTCTACTACACTTTACTCAGTATACTCTTCACTTGTTCTGACTTAACCCACACTATCCTTCTTATTTTCTCTTTTGTTTTCATTATTTTTGCAAGTATCACAAAGAGACCAACAGGACCTAAGTGTGCGTTTTTGCAGCCTGGATACCTAACCTCTTATACGTTTTATATTTGTGGATGATTCTTCAGAAATTCCTTGTATATCCACCATAAACCGTTTTGGGGTGAAGATTAGAGAAAAGGATTTTTTAATAATATACAAGATGTACCTTAAAGGTGAATAACTCATGTAATCGGACTACATATAAATATAATAATAATAATATAGAATTCACCAACTTTTGAATTTAATTTAAAGTTTAAAAACGCTGTACTTCTGCTAACGAAAAACAAGCTTTTGCCAATGCAATTTCTCAATGAATTTTTTTCCTTCGCCAAAAAAAAAAAAAAAGTATTTTCGTTTAAGGCATTAACAAAACAAAATTGAACAGAGACAAAAAAATATATTCAGAAAAAGAAACGTTCAATACAAGTTAGTACGTTTATACAAAATCTGATTAGAGAAAAGGATTTTTTAATAATATACAAGATGTACCTTAAAGGTGAATAACTCATGTAATCGGACTACATATAAATATAATAATAATAATATAGAATTCACCAACTTTTGAATTTAATTTAAAGTTTAAAAACGCTGTACTTCTGCTAACGAAAAACAAGCTTTTGCCAATGCAATTTCTCAATGAATTTTTTTCCTTCGCCAAAAAAAAAAAAAAAGTATTTTCGTTTAAGGCATTAACAAAACAAAATTGAACAGAGACAAAAAAATATATTCAGAAAAAGAAACGTTCAATACAAGTTAGTACGTTTATACAAAATCTGATTTGGTACATCCGGTCGCGATTGTTAAATATTTTTTTGTTGTTTCTTATTGCCACCTTACCTTGCCTTACACTCATTGTCACTTTTTTTGCAACGTTATAGATGTTGTCGGTTGGCTATAATCAGGGTAACCGAAAATAATTTATTTCCTTTTGCATTTTACTTTTCAGAATTTTTTTCAGTATTTGGCAGCAAGTTCTTTAGAGCAAGTTTAGTATGAAAATTTAACCCATTATTTGCTACAGAAAGTTTTATTCCGGTTGCCCTGTTTAAAACAGTACAATTCAAAAGCATAAAGTTTACTAAAAAGCCAAAAAAACATAAATGTTGCATTTGTTTTAAAGCAAAGAGGACACAAATGCTTCCTGCGTACAAACACTCTTTGACACTTGTAGAGAGACAAACATTCATGTTTGTATGTATGTTTGTTGGTCCGTGCATCCGTCCGTCGTCCGTCTGTCTGTCTATATAGTGTTACTCATAAAACATTTAACTACTGTTGTTGTCTGTGAATGTTGCTGCGACTGTTTGTTGCTGTTGTTTAGTTTTTTTTCTTATGGCAGTTATTGCAGAGTGTTTCGAACAAAAATAAAGATCAATCGTATTCGATTGCAAGTTGTTCATAGTGTCGCATTTATATTTTTTATTCGCATTCATTTTTTCTAAAGTGCGGTAGGTAATACATACTTTTTTTTAACGATTTTTAGTTTTTGATAACAACAACAACTACATACTGTTTATTTTTTGTTGTGTTTGTATTAATTCCTTGGTGGCGATTTGTTGTTTCTGAAAAATAAATGACACTGAGGATTTGGTGACATGTTATTTCCATTTTAAGATTTTTTTCTACATTTGCAATTTTGAGTGGAGGAATAAATATTTTTCCTTTTTTTTTTTTTGAACATGAAGTGTGACATTCTTTAATTGAATGAATTAAAGTCGTTGTCTGTCTTTTAACATGAAAAAAGTTACGTATGAGACAAGTCCAGTGTCATAATTGTTGATTTTTTTGTGAAACATTGTTTTCCGCTACAATGCAGTCAGTTTGTTTTAGAGGTGGTTAACATAAGTTGGCTTTTAAAGTTAATTTATACAAGTTTTAGTACGTTCAGCTACTACTACTTAGGGAAAACATGGCTGGACCTCAAACAGTGGGCGTGGCACCTCCCATACGAATTGAAAATATAAATTCGTATATCTGAGAAACTATTAAAGCTAGAATCCTCAATTTTTCACTTAAACTCAAACAATTAACTTGGATGAAATTTGCACCAAGAATAGTTTTATTGGATAGTAGGCCACACAGAAATTTTCAGCTCTATTGTTCAAGAAATGCTGGAGTTCAAATGAATGTAAATTTTCACCTATTGGTCCTAGCAAAATTGCCCAAAGCACAGTGATTTAGAAACTTTTATTTTTAGAAATTTCACATGTTTGGAGCTAAGGTGTTTTCGAGTTGATTTACAGTTGTAGATGATCGTGGGCAGAATAGGAGCCAGTGGGTAGCTTATCAAAGTTGATCACCTCTAAATAAAACAAAAAAACTTCTCAACAGTTATCTTGTCCCTATAGAATGTTAGGCGCATCCAAAGTTGCATCTTGTCAAAGGGGTCGTATTTCGTCATATTCCGTAAAGAGTATATAATGCAAAAGTGTGTAAAATAAAATTTGGCTCATTTAAACAGACAATGCCCTCATCAACCCTATCTAAACTTGTTAAATTTTGAAAAATTATTTTGATTAAAAAAAAAAAAATAAAACGCAAAGCACCGATCCTCACAATGGTCCCATACTTATTTAGCCATAAATGTTCCTTATCCCTAAGTCATTATGATTTCAATGATACCAAATACTTGTATAAAAACTATAAACTTAATCACCAGAAAGTTCCCAAACATATACTCCTGAAAAGACTTCTCAAAATCATGTCTGATAAAATTGTTGAAGATTCTGATCTCGCAGCTATCTGCAGTCTTCGGAAAACTGACTTCAACATACATACGGGCAGACTTACAGACGAACATTAATAAATCTTCTCCGCTGTTTATAAGGACTCGGGATATATGCACATATATACTATATAAGTTTAGAAAATTATATTGTAAAAATTACAAACGGAGTGACATATACATTGTTCCCCCCGGGGCATGTTTCCTTGATGAAAGATCCTCATCTCGGTGAATTGCAATCCCGGGTTAAAGAGGTGCTACCAGTACCTCTAGTCCGCTGGGACTATAAACCGGTGATGTCAATACACTTCTTGGACTTTCCTTGGAATGATTTGTCGTGGGGTCGAACCAGAGAACCACATAAGCTGGTACAACGTGTGGCCAGTTGGTTGAGATTCCTTCGGGATCCTCGTTGGTTAAAACCCAAAATAGCGGGAAGAGTAAGTTGTGGTTAAAAGACTGATGCACGGTGAAATCTATATTTCGGGATAAGTACGGTGCTGTTGGTATGAATTGTATATGATACAGGATGAATGCAGGGGTAAACGGAACTCATTCGCCCGTATACCAAGAGTGAGTCTGTCGTATGTTGTTCTCTTATGAGTGTGTCGGATAAATGAGAAACGTGCAGGGTTGATTGGTGATGGATGAATGGTATCTTATACAAGTGATACCATTGAATTTTCCTTCCTTGTCCAGGTATGTTTAGAGTAAACTCTGTTCATACCAGATTTACCACAGTGTATCCCTGTGAGTAAGAACAAAGTCTCGGCTTATTTGATGGATTCGTACATCAGTCTACCGGTTACGTCTCTAGGTGATGTTGCCGACTACGTGGTTGTAAACGGAAGTGATGTTTTTGCATCTCGGAAGTTATGCAACGGGACAGCAATGGTCAGATTTACCACAGTGTGCCCCGGTGAGTAAGAACAAAGTCTGGGCTTATTTGATGGATTCGTACATCAGTCTACCGGTTACATCTCTAGGTGATGTTGCCGACTACTTGGTTGTAAACGGAAGTGATGTTTTTGCATCTCGGAAGTTATTCATTATTAGAACAAAATGCAAGTATACTGGACTGGAAATTTCATATACGTAAATTGCCACCCGCGTGTAAGAAGGACAATGGGCGGTGGTGAGTCGTCACAGAAGCTCAGCCAATGACTGAAAAAGACCACCGTGAAATAGGCCAATCATTGCCTAAAGCACGTAAAGCACTTCGGCATTAATACCTTTCCGTGATGTACATATACCCTTCTCACGAAGGGGAAGAGTATAACAATTTTAATTATAATGATTACTAAGTTTACAAGTTAGCATGTCAGTTATACGGCAACTACCTTGATGCCTGAATAATTATTTTATAATTTTGCTAATTAATTAGCAGAATAAATCTTTTAATAAATATAACAATCACCTTTAAATAATTTAAATCTCCCTGTGAATGCGCAATTTAGAAATTATTTATCTTCAAATACAGGCCACCTAGAGCAAATTTAATACATTATTCTTTCCCCAGTTGACATTCAATTTGGTAACTAAACCATTTCAATCGCAGCAGAAAAAAGAGTGAAAGGCCAAACGACAACAAAAACAAGAAAATAAAAGTCTTAAAGAAATCCTCTCAATCAACAAAGAAAATATAAACAAGGATTTGATGACGTTCTACTAAGCTTTGTCGATTTATAAGTATATTTTGGTATTTTTCTCATTTTATATGATAGTGACCGAAAAAAGAATCAATAGAAAGCCAGCAAGACAACCCAGAACACTATGGAACACACGAAACAAGCAAAATAATCTTAATACGTGCAGCAATGTTACCACCACCAGTCAGACCGATACTGATGCAGTCACTCAGTCAGGCATTCATTCATTCCCTCATTCAATTGAACAGACAGACAGACAGTCAGCAACAGTTTGTATTTGATTGCTGGAGCTTAGGCATGGTTAAGATAATGTCACTAACAACAACCACAATAACAATCACAATCACCAAAAAGTCAAGATGAAATTAAAGAAAAATCTCATCCAAAAAAATCCAAAACAAACGAACGAATTTCCGTTTGTCATTCAATTTAGAGATTCATTCAACTGAATGAATGAAGAAGACCCATGGCGTAGAGTTTATAGTTAAACCGATTTTTGTGAATGAAATTGATTCAATATGTTTTTGTTATTTTTCCTTCACTCCGCTTGTGATCCTTGGGGAGTTGTTGGGGAATAAAATGTATAAAATAAAAAAGTGTCAACAAAGCAAATCAACGATTTACAGACAAAACTCTTTTTTGTTGGGATTTTCTTATAATATTTTTTGGTGTGATGTTAAAATCGAAAAACTACTATGAAAAAAAAAAACAGACTCACAAAACCTATAGAGTAGTTGAAGTTAACAATGAGATTGTATGATAAAAATGACCAATATAGGATGTATGTCTGGCTATTTCAATATCCATACATATAAAAAAGGAAATAAACAAGCATCAAATTCGAAAATAAGGTGACCTTCTTTTGAGGTGAAAGATATGGCTCTGTCTTTCCTAGTTGTTGTAAAATTTCGTTAAGAAATTTTGGATTAGAACCACAAATTTATACAGACGACATTCTTTTTGATTTACAAACTCAGGTAACACCATGCTAAAATTATGCCAAAGACTGATTAGGAGGTTTGAAACGTTTTTGTTTGAGATTTGGATATCGTCGGGATTCATTCCATTATTTGAACATACAGGGGTCACAGTGATTCTCAGCCTAAAAAGTGAGCGAATTTGGAATCAACAAAACTAGTTTTGTCGTTTCACGTATGTGTCCAAGACTCAAAAGAATATAATATATGCGAAAAAAATATAGAAATCAAATAGATTAAAGGATTTTTCGCAATCCAATAATGTCAATGAAGGAGTCACTCGAACTAATTAGTAACGTTATCGATGATGTACTTATTATGGACCCGTTGATGAAAGTATTCCGTTATGTCTCTCTTACAGTCCAATATGGATTTAGATTTAATTTTATCAGCTGATATCGCCCAAATTGTCTTCTGGCTGTCGGAATATATGTTAATCGCTGTTGGTACTCTACGAACTTCCCCCTAAAAGCTAGTGGTGTGATTAGGAAGACTTAGGTATACTTCGGTTTCCGGGTTAAAAATATAAATACCCAGAACCGTTTCATCAACGTCTCACAGTTTCCGACAATTTATATTTCTGGTTTGTAATTGGGCACGTCTGGTTTTTGTGTATATCGCTCCACTGTGTCCAGATATTATAGATAACTTGTCATGTAACCAGCATTGGTCAATTCGTATAGAAATAAGAGTCGTTCAGCTGTGAGTACCTCCTCGTATCTCATAAACATTTCAATGGGAGCAAGCAATATTTCAAAAGTTCTGGTGACGTAAGGCTCATAGTCAAAAATCATATACATAGTGATGTTATTCTACACTTTTGGTCCATGGCAGTCCTCTAGATTATACAAGCGTCTGGAAGAATAACGCTTTTATAAAGACAGTGTGGACTAAGACCCCATTTCGAGCCAATGTTGTCCTTCATAGTGCCCTATATCGATATGTTTTGTTAAATTGTACAAGTCGATAAATTTTTAACCCAGAGACCAAAGTATACTTTTCTTAAAGATTGGGCTGCTAAATCCGAATCAGTCCTCAGAATTTCTCCATCACATTTGGGATTTGAGATACCGGATCCTGAAGTTTGAAAAAACACGCAATTTTTGGCTCTAAAGACGCTATAACTGCTCAAAGACAACTTTATTTATAAAATCTTGTATGTCATCTGAAAGTCCATTCTGTCAGCTTTAAAATAAACATATTTTCATTGATCTTCTAGATATCTTTACCTAAAGCTTGATATAACAATAAATTTACAAAAACTGCAGGTTTTCGTACATTTCGCTTTTATTTTATAAAAACAAAACTGTAAATTCCAATTTGTTTTAAAATTTGAGTTGATTGGAACATCATCAGATAGGAGTGGATCATATATTTTTACCCTACACCACTACAGTGGGGCGGGTATTATGCGTTTGTGCTGATGTTTATAACGCACAAAAATGTTGATCCAACACCTACCTTAAAGTATATCGATCGACTCAGAACCACTTTCTGAGTCGATTAAGACATGTCCGTCCGTCCATCCGTCTGTCCGGCTGACTGGCTGGCCGTCCATATAAACATTTTGCGCAAGCTACAGCCCACAACTTTCAAGATATTTTGATAAAATTTGGACCATGCGTGTTTTTCTGCACAAGGATGCCTATTGATCCATTATTTCACCTAGCTCCCATACAACCTGAACTTCCGATTTGGGGTTTTTAACTCATAACTACGTCAAATATACTACTATCTCTCCAAAAATTGGCACAACTAAGTTTTATATAGGCAAACATGTCCGATTTTTTTTAACGATTGGCCGTTGTTTGACTCTAGTCATGCCCGACTATACTTTCCTACTTGTTTCGTATGCTTTAAACAATATTTACAAACACACAAAACACAATACTTCAGGGTATTCGAATTCAGCGCTGCTTATGGCATATCTATAACTTTGTCAAAAACCTGGTTGGATCGATTTTGAAAGCATTAAATGGCGACTAAGTTTATATTCCTTTCTTCTTATCGTAATCTAAAACCGGTCGAACAATCTGAAAGACTAAAAAATGGGTTACAAATTTTAAAGAAGTAAAATATAAAGATATGATTCTGTTACAAAATTGGCAAAATTATGAGGATATTTGATTTTTTTACGTTTAAAAAGTTCTCGTGGCTTGGATTCTGGATTTACAATTTGAATTGACTCTATTGCTTAGAAAAAATAAGCAGCAAAGCAAGAACTTCCAAAGGATCATAAAAGAAGTAGAATTTACTCCGGGAACCTACAAAAACAATGATTTTAACACAGAAAATAAAACTCCCGTTTTAAAAAAAATATATTTGTGAAAACTTCCTTGGAAGGAGAACGCACTTAGTGCTACTTTTGAAGTGATAATAAGTGTAATTCTCTAGGAAGAACTTCGTTTATTTTTTGCTCTGAATGTTCAGCTTACGAAAAGGAAACAAAAATGAACCAACGACTAAAACAAGACCACAGCCAATTTTGTTTGTTTTTCTGTTGTTTCAAAGAATTGACTCCCAAAACTTTTTGATTTTTTGTGCAACACTATTATTGCAGCTTAAAAACATTGATTCAAAAGGTAAAAGAATCGAAGCAAATTAATTCACACCTTGTTTATATTTTTAAACAAACCAACAAACAAAAAGACAGACAGACACAAAGACACGTATTCCAGTAGATGAATGGAGGGATATTCAAACACATGTAGGAATTGGTTAAATATAAAAATAAATTTTGCGACAAAAAATATATATTTTTTTTTGAAAATTATCAACCACCACACACTTCACACAACCGCAACACAAAAAAAAATATGCAAATTGTTTCAAAAGAATTAAAAAAAATATGTATTTTTTTTTTGTTGCTGCCAAACTTTGTCATATATGTATGTTTGAGTAAAACAAAAAAACATTGATTTGAATACCGCAAACATTGTTAAATTAAAAAAATACAATTTAAACAAAATACTTACAGTTTTGTACAAGGAAATGGCGGTTTATTAACCCTAAATTGATTTATATTTGACAAACTCTTGAGCTTCGATAACAATCAAAATTAAGATTAAAATTAGATTGATAATTTGTTCAATACATCTTAAACATTTGGAATATTGGAAAATTTAGGAAGAAAAATATTTCTTGGAATAACTTGTGCTAATTTTTTGAACATAACTGTCCACACTCATTATAAAAATGTATGAAAACTCATACATTTGCATGTACATATGTACGATTGTATGTATGTATATTTATTTAGTTAGTTCTGTATTCATACAGTAGTAGCGATAATTATGTATACAGTACAACTACTAAATATAATAAATTACTAATAAAATATGTGTACGTTCATGTTCACGAAATACAAAACAAAATACTCATGTATTTAGTCAAAGGAGTGACAATATATTAAACAAATGTATACATTTATTAACATATTTACAACAAAACAAATTCTACAATTTCATTTCTTTTTTTCATTATATTGTTTTTTTTTTTGGGATTAAGTAGTGCAGATACTCGTAAATATTTACGAATGTCTTCATAAATACTACATGAACCCAAATACATACAGTTTTAAAAAAGAAACATGTTGTAGACACGTATTTAAATATATTTAGTGTTATTTAAAATCATAAATATTTATTTCAAAATATATTTAAAATTTGGGAACAGCCTAAATAGTATTTGGGTTTTACTCGAAACATGTCGTATTTAAATGAGTTTTTTAGTTCACAAAGGGTTAGTTATCCATTATGTTCTATGGCAAAAAACTACTCTCTATACCACTTAAGATTCGTTTTTAAGTCTCTTTCACCCTAAACCTACTCTTGAGAATTAATGTATATAATAATAAAAACTTTCCTGTACAATTACAAAGAGTAGCTCGAGAGTTTCATTCTCCTCTCTCGTGATTTTGTATGTCCACATAAAAGACGTACCATCATACTTACCTCGAACTGGATCATTCTGAGGAGGCTTCTATTGCTGCTCTAGTTAGGGTGGTTCTATCTACAGTTTTATTATTCCAAGCGGTCTTATGGGAATCTCTCGTCCATAACTTTTATTCAGCTCTCGAACAGTTATGCGTTCGTCAGGTTAACTACCTCGAGATTCCTTGTCATTAAACAAGTACATCCCTTCATTACCGATTATTCCCGAGCATGGTGTCTGGGAAAGTATACGCTCAAAATTCACTTACAGTTCAGTATGGTTTAATATTTAATGGATTCTCGCAGCTCTAATGTTCTGCTTGACCTTTTACCTGGGTTGAGTGTTTCAAAATTCCCCACATATATTGCGTCTGCGATTCGGGCACTCCTCTGTTTGTGTATAGCCTTACAATGTTAAGTATACATTGATGACATGTCATATAACCCTTCAAAATGAGAAATATCTAGCAACGTTTGCAGAGCCAGTGTGTCATAATAGGACTAAGAGCCCCTTTCGTGCCTATGGTTCTCCCTCTCAGCACCCACCAGTGATATGCATTGTTGATCCTCTATATGGTGTTTCCAGTTTTATTTCCGATTAGTCGTACACATAAGTACTTAAATCTGTTGATCGTTGGTATCATCTTTCACATTTTTCTTTGTGAAAATACAAATTTCAGTTTTCGCCGGATTAACATTTAGCCCTCTACGTTGAGCCTAATGTATAAAATTGTCATTATGCACATTATTGAATGCGCTTTCGATGGCAGTGCATAGAACCGGGACAAGACAAAGTCCGAAACTATACCCTGTGGGCTACCAGTTCCCGCTGTACCAGATTTTAAGCTTCCTGTTTCGAACACATCCAAGCAAAGACTGAGTATACATTACAGTTTTTTTTCCCGACAGACTCCCCCCGGGGGCATGTTACCTTGGTGAAATCTCTAGAGGTAGCGGGGATGCTACCTCTAGTCTGCGGACTATAAACTGGTGATGATCTAATGTATCCTCGGCCTTTCCTTGGAATGATTTGTCATGGGGTCGAACCAGAGCACCAGATAATCTGATACTACGGGTGGCCAGTTGCCCGCAGGACTTTGGTCAGTTGGTTGAGGTTCCTTCCATATTCACATAGTGCCTCTGATTTAAAGCAAAACTCGCGGGGAGAGAATGCTGGTTTAAGATCTGATATATTCTATGCCATTTATGTCTGAATTCTCTCTCGTGTGCTGTTGCCATCTCAACAGATGTCACTATGTGACATAGCACCTTACGCTGGATTCCTGAACCCTCTCTGGGGAATTTTCAGGTTGACACTTCGTAGTTGCCTGCCATTCCGTTATGGTCTGAAATGGAACTGATGTGAGTTGATGAACGATTGGGGAAGACTCCCTTGTCACTGTGGGAGATTAGTACTGATTTAGTATACCTTTTACTTTAAGGGAAGTTCTCGGTGCTCTTTCCATCTCAACAGGATGCATATTGTTTCATGCTACGCGACATATGGTTCAGCCACTCAATTTTTCGGAATATCTCGACATACATACATAGGGATCCTGATTTATTGGCTGTGTATTTCGGACTACCAAATAGAGAAGTATTTGATGCGAAACAACAGGGCCTTGTGATGCCTGAGCGGTTCGTTAAATGATGGGAACGCTACGGCATAGCTCATGACAACGCTTATACCTGATGGTACATCTCGGTATTACATCGAGATTATGGATTTATAGGGTGGGTCTGTTGGGGTTTCGTTCTGATTCGACCGGCACTTTTTCGCCTGTCAGCGTATTGTTCTTGCCATACCGAAACATGATCACTTGGCAAGAGATTAGATAGCTCGACTACTTCAGCAAAGTGTTTGTACATGGACCGGCACAGCTATGTTCAAAAATTGCCACCTGTGTGTTTTTATCGAAGTCACTCGGGACCGCGTGATAGACCGTTCTCAAGTCTACTCAGTGGATGAAAAGGACCGTCAAGACAGGTGTTCACGTTAAGACATACTTGTCCCGACAGACTATAGGAATTGTAATAACACTAAGATGGGAAAGATCATCAAGGTAACATGCCAAGAGGTCTTGGATTACAAATATAAAGATAGTTACTTTTGTAAAAATTGTTGATTTCTTCATTGTAGCCTGTTAGTTATCTTTGATGACCACTAGAGATTGGAGCATGACCGAAAGGATCTTCAGAGAAGAAAGATCAATTGGGAACTTTTAATTCATTGTCTATAAATCCATATTTTTATGTACCGAAGACTGGAAGGAAAACAAAAAAATTCTCATAATCTGATCTACCAATCGGCTTTGAATGCTGTCTAAGCTCAGACAGCAGAAAATTGGAAGTCGGAAAAGCAGTTATTCATATTAAATGATATTAACGTGTAACCAGAGGCTTATCCGATTGTTTACTGGAATAACTAAATTTCATAACGCAACCGTAGCCTTTGTAACGACAACAATCTGGACATATTTGTGATCGGATTCAACGATCACGTAACGATATTTTTTGTTCTTTGGTGTTCTTGAGATGAATCTGAATATACTTCTTCGCTCAGTCCTAATATTGTATTTTTAGATATTTCTTAACATATTTTGTAAACCGAATAAGTGGATATTGTGCTGAAAACTGTATGATTATTTGGGATATTGGCTCAGGCGGCATCATGCATCGGCGGGCCTAAGAGTCATAATTATGAAGTTTTTAGGCTTGTTGCCCTATTGACAAGCCTAAAAACTTCATAATTATGACTCTGCGATTCAGAACTGCGATTGACAACTTTAAGACTCTTTCTAGACGGATCTGATCAAGAATTTATCACATGTTGACAGTGATCTTGGCGATGGCAATTGGTCTCATCAGAATTTCGATTGACCACTTTAAGACATTTTCTTGTCGGAGCCATTAAAGACCGAATGCAACTGATCTAGAATTTATCACATCCATAAGGCTAATATCGTCCGAGTTATGTTTAAAATCAACCGTCCGAGTTATGTTTAAAAAAACTTTGTATATGACCTTTAATAGGTCATTCCAAAATTAACCTATTTAATGATATTGGTTACTTAAAAATGTTTTTTCGCTTAAAACTTTCGGGCAACCCTTTACTTATTACAAATATATTTTGAATATTACATCCAAATTATGGCAGAATATAGTAAGCTTTAAAAACAAGTAATTGCTGTGTCATTCCGGGCATGTATAATAAAAACATTGTTTGCTTCTTGTTGTTGGTTTTCATGAACATTATTTTGGCACGATAAACGAGTATTGAAAACAACATAACATTTTACAATAATACGTACAACAAAGAGTGACATTGTCAGCCATACAGTCACCAAAACATCACACTAACTAAAATTTACCACCAACACCATTCACTCAACAAAATCATACTCCTCTTACTACTGACGTTCTGCTAACTATTTGGGGGGCCTAAGGAAAAGACGGACAGACAGACATAAAGATATTTAAATATAAATTCATACATATGTATGTTTGTACTATATATGTATATAAATCCCATATTAACTGCTATTTTATTATTGTTTTTGGTAAACGAAAAGTGTTTAAAATTCCCAATAGCATGTCTTAAGAAACACACAAAAAAACAAAACGGAGGAAAACAACCAACTACTCATTGGAAAGGGTTTCGCTGTGGTATAGGTATAGTATGAAGTTAACGAAATACTACTCGACCACGTTTGCAACAGTCCCCAAAAAAACATTTAAACAAAACAAAACAATAAGATTTTTAAACAAAATGTTTAAACATGTAAATAGGAAAAAGTTTTTAAATTCAAAAATCAATCGCAAACGTATATAGAAAAACAAACGATTTTACCGAAAAACACACACATACAAACAAACACCAAAATTAAATAAAATAACAATAATAAAAAACAACGACAAAAATATTCAAAACGAAAACATCATTTTTGACACATTATTTAGCAATCATTGTTGTACGATTGACAATTTCAATATGATCTGAGTGGAATATTAAAATCAATGACATTTTAACCGAACCAAACAACTAAGTGAGTAAATAACTGACCAAGTGACACAACGTCTACAAAACTTTAAAGGCAGACAGACAGACGGACATTGTGGACTAACTGACGTTTTAGATAAAGTTCATTATTAAGATTTTGTTTCTTTAGGGTTCTTTTTGTTGTTTGATAGTATTTTCGTTGTTGTTGTAGTGTATTGAACAACATTTGAGGTCGTTTTTCCTTGTCACGTCTTTAACGAGGGAACATCATTTAATACTTTGTTTTAGGCCTAAATTACAATGAACGTGACTATTAGTGAAGCAAAAACAAAAATTTATATAGAAATACTATTTTAAAACACTATTGATTCATGGTGGTACTACAAGTCAATGAATTTTCAATTTTTATTACTCAAATAATGTCAAATACATGTGTAATTAGTTGCGTTTTCAGGGTCTTTCTTTAATAGTAAATTTTTCTATATAAATTCAATCGATAAATCTATTATATAATGGCAATTTAATGGTAAATAACCGATTCACTAACTAATAAAATAAGTTCATCTTTGAATTCGTATTTGATAACTACTCCATTTATAACCTATCAAGATATCGTTTGTTAACCCTTTAAGGCACATATGTATATTATCTGTCTATTTAAACTACGATAGGGATCGCATAAAGGTAAAGACCTAAGATTGTGAATATGAAGAGAAATTAGAACAAATTTTCCATCCATCCATAGTCAATAAATATGTAATATGCGAATGGGACTAAACTAAGATCCGGAACCAAATAAGTGTTCATGTGGGATGTTATATCCGGAATAATATGACTTCCAAAATGTCGGGGACCTGCACATCCAATTTGGTTTAGTTGTGCTCGTAATCCCGGGCGTCCACTGAAAATAAGTATCATCACACTAACCTCAGACTTTCTGCATCTATCGTTAAGGTAATCCCAAAGGATCTTTGTGGATTTACCCACCGTTTCATTATTCCAAGAGTCCTCTCTCTCTCTCGCCCATATTTCAGCATTCTTTGCGTCGAATGGTTTCGTGTTCGTCAAGTTAACTACTCCCAGCCCGCTTCCCTTTCGTGGCCTGATCTTAGATTTAACCATATCACCTTAATTACCTTCTGACTGTCGGTAAATGCATAAAAAATATAATAATTACTTATACCTTATGTCCATTCCGGTGTTACATCGAGTTTATGCGTCTGTTGGGGGTTCGTTATATCTCTTTTCGACCGGCACTTTTTCGACTGTCGGAGTAGTGTTCTTGCTACTTGTCATACCTCAACGTGATCACCTGGTAAGAGATTAAATAGCTCGAGTACTTCAGCAATGTGATTGTACATGGATCGGCAAAAATTGCCACCTGAGTGTTCTTCATCGAAGTCATTCGGGGGCGCGTGATAGACCGTTTTCAAGTATACTCAGTGTATGAGAAAGACCATCGTCAAATAAGGCCGTCAAGGCAGGTGTTCATGTTAAGCAATTATACATTATTGTCCCGACAGACTATAGGTATTGGTAACACCTATTTTCCCCCAGATTGTAATAATACTAAGAAAGGGAATGATCATCAAGGTAACATGCCAAGAGGGGTCGTGGGAGCGTGATAGACCGTTATCAAGTCTACTCAGTGGATGAGAAAGACCATCGTCAAATAAGGCCGTCAAGGCAGGTGTTCATGTTAAGCAACTATACATTATTATCCCGACAGACTGTAGGTATTGGTAGCACCTATTTTCCCCCAGATTGTAATAACACTGATCGTCAAGGTAACATGCCAAGAGGGGTCTTGGATGTAAAAATTGCTGATTTCATGGCAATGCTTTTCATACACATTCGCAAATTGCAATGTGTCATATTGACGACATTATCTTCTTAATGCTATAGACCAAGTGCTACAGACAGTGACACGTCCAGCAGGAATCTGTACTGAGTTGCCAGAATAGATTTCTGCTGTATACACATCTGATGATCTGCTGTATACACAACAGAGATTTGAGCATGAACGAAAGGTTAAAAAAATATAATACTCACAAACTCAATTAAAAACGGACGATTTTAATAATTCCACCAAACTTATTTTTACATTTTAAAATTTAACAAACAAATACTTTTATTAATCATCTAATTCATAAACTTCAACTTTATTCTTTCTCCAATTTTACGGTCAATGTCATAGCGAAAGCAATTTCACCAGCTGAAATCCCCTCCATCTTATAGAAACCCATGCGCATGTGTGAGGGAAAATTATCGCTTGGCAGTATACAGTTTTCGCAAATCATACGACGCTTCGTTAAAGGTTGCACAAATTTATTTTCGAAATCTATGGGATTTTCGCAACATTTCTTCACCGCATCCATTAAATAATTTTTATAAAGAAAATTTACTCCATCCGTGAAGACAGTGCGCGGTATATGGAAGGGTGTCAACATATAGGAAATGGCATTGGAACTGTAGTAGATATTAACCCAACCCTTGGCATTATCGGTATTGATGTCTTCTTTGAATTCAAGAAATCCACTAATAGCAAAAGTTCCACGTGTAGGTTGTGAAATCTGCCATTCCATATCACAATTATTTTTACTTGTTACATTCCACTCGACATCTATGATGTCTACAATGTACTGCGGTTTCTGTAAGAAAAGCTATATTATATATATTTCTTTTGGACTTTGTTGAAAAGCCTAAACGTAAGAAATATAACCGATTTGAAATTCGTGTTAATTTCTCTTTTTTTCTTACCGCTTGGATAATAGTTATTAAGCAAATTACAAATACGTTTATTACCGAGAAAATCATTTTTAGTTTGTTGCAATTTTTACGATTTTTCATTATTTATATTAAAAACTTTTTAAAATCTATTATAGTTTTAAAGCGTGTTTGTTAAAAATTTACATTTTTATAAATTTTAACAAAATTATTTTTATCAAATTCAATTTATCTATAAAGTTGTTAAACATTTTTATAGCCTAATAATTAAAAGTTTCAAATCAGATTTTTGAAATTGTTAAAAAAATTATGCCGACACTGGAATTACTAATTTTGTCTTTCCGTTTTTAACACGTCAAAATATTATTCATAGACCCACATATATTATAGATTCTTAGATCCACTTTTGTACACCTTTGGTCCCATTAAAATGGATCCTTAACCTCAAACTACTTGGACAACTATGTGTCCATAGGAGATGTAGAAATGAACTAGTCTGTGTTGCGAATGAACGAATCAATCATGCGAATACCGACTCTAATGAAGTCCATTCAACTGTTCAAAAAGAGCTGCTTATGCTAACCGTACTAGACTTGTACAATGCAGGATAAAGAGAATGTATTCGATCGTTCCATTTTCATCCTCATTCTCACAACAGAAGAATGAACGAATCAATCATGCGAAAACCGACTCTAATGAAGTCCCCTCAACTGTTCAAAAAGAGCTACGTATGGTAACATTACTAGACTCGACACTGGGATTACTAATTTTGTCTTTCCGTTTTTAACACGTCAAAATATTAATCATAGACCCACATATATTATAGATACTTAGACCCAATTTTGTACACCTTTAGTGCCATTAAAATGGATCCTCAACCTCAAACTACTTGGACAACTATGTGTCCATAGGAGATGTAGACTCTAATGAAGTCCATTCAACTGTTTAAAAAGAGCTGCTTATGCTAACCGTACTAGACTTGTACAATGCAGGATATAGGGAATGTATTCGATCGTTCCTTTTTCATCCTCATTCTCACAACAGAAGAATGAACGAATCAATCATGCGAATACCGAATTTAATGAAGTCCACTCAACTGTTCAAAAAGAGATACGTATGGTAACATTACTAGACTCGAACAAAGCTGGACAGAGGGAATGTATTCAATCGTTCCCTTTTCATTCTCATTCTCACAACAGAAGGGGAGTTCATTGCCATTAATCGTAGCCACTCTCGTGAGACGGCCATTCAAAATTGATATCGAGAAAGTGATTATAGATGATCAACTGGTCTGACCAAACCTGTATAGTTCCTGTTGTATAAGTAAGGAAGCGGAGTTTGGACTAATTTTTTATGTAGACAAAAACTAGTTTAAGCGGTTCATCCGCAACATCAATAACATCCGAAAAAAACTTTTGTAATTTGTAGATGCTTGATATTTTATGAACAATATTACTCTAATTGACGCTTCATTGATCACATGTCTAGAACAAAATTATTTTCAGCAACTAGTGCATCAGAACAAAAAGGGTACATGAAGTCATGTTCTGAGACGTTTCTTAAAAAATGCAGCACTGATCAAAGAGTATGAGTTCCCCCCGTTAAGAAGTAGTAGAGGAAAATGTGGATTCTTAATTTGTAGAAGATAGTTGTAGTGAAGATGCCGATAAATGGTAACATGGTGAATGGCATTTGGCAACGGATCAAAATTATAACCGCCTTTAGCCAAAATAATAAATTTTGACTCAGTCCTTTTCTCACAATAGATTCGGATAATTCACCGCATATCCTATAGCGCCTCATTCTTTGCATGAACAATATTTGTCTGAATGGTGCTTTACTGATCCCTAAGTTTAAAAATTTCCAGAGACGAATCCCAGAAACTAAATTTCGAAAATTCTGGTATATCTACTAGGACAGCCTTGCATCAATCAAGTCTCTTAACTCCAACGTTATTAAGTCGAAATGTCTTCTCAATTGCATTCAATCATGGGAACAACTGACACAACATCACGCTAAGTTGATGAGGGCATCCGGGGAAATATCTGATGAATGTGCAACCAAAGGTTGTCCCTATCGAAATTAATGGATGACTGGGTTTTGAGTGACTCGGAACTAATGTGATCAAATATCACCACTTGTAGAATATAGAGACTGTTGTGGTCCACTCTGACAAAGAACTAAGACTCTCTTATCTTTAAGTAAGAACTCGATTAGGCTTCTCGTGGGTGCAATTACTGGGCACTGTATGATTGGACGTATGGAATACTCACGTTATAGCTACTGTAGAAGTCGTTTGGATGAGGAATCGGTATAATACATTTTATGTGACTGTCCATCCTTACAGGAGCACAGACTCCTCTAACTTGGTAGAGCTCTTTTCATTAATCTAAACTGTCTCAGAGATTCTCACGGGGACCCGCAGGAATCATGTAATCAACTAATCAACTCTTCATAGGGAGGGAAACCATTATCCTTTATGTTCAAACTCTCAACACAAGAGAATGGTAATTCTAAAGATATCAAAATGGGCCACAAGGCCTCCTCGGGCAACCCACTTAACCTAATGTAGCAGTGCTATGGTCAGTTGTTGCCAGCTCCTTTTGAATTTAGCCTAACCGCCGAGTTAAGTACCGGAGTACTCTTAGTACTCCACCAAATTTAGTAATGTTTGAAAATATTGAGAAATGGTAATAATGTAGATGGTAGATTAGGTTATCATAGGTAGCCTAATCTGGCTTTACCTGGGTCCAAGTTGGGAATTCAAGATTCACACCCAATCTGATAAATTAATGAATGCAAAGAGGCGTTTAATTGGAATATTCGACAAATCGGATAGATCGCCAAAGTAGGCCGACCCAAGCGCACGAATACGGATCTCTGCCAATTACAGATAAGATGAGATATAGTTTCCTCTTCATTCTAACAACTCCTACAGAATTCATTGATAGAAAAATCAATGCCCCCGGGCATGTTTCCTTGATGATAGGTGCTACCAGTACCTGTAGTCTGCCGGGACTATAAATTGGCGATGTCACTGGCTGGTCAGTTGATTGAGGTTCCTTCGGGATCCACATAGTGGCTGTGGTTTAAACCCAAATTCGCGGGAAGAGATTGTTCTTTTAAGGGCTGATATACCCTATATATAATGCGTTGGCTAATTCTCTATTCAAATGACACAGGACTGTGTACAAAGCAGAATATGCTGGATTCCTGAACCTAATCTATATTTCTTACCGGTCGTGTAGTAGGTAGCCGGTATATGCTGGTGAATTGTCAGGTTAGCGTTCAGTCATTCCGTAGAAAGATCTTTATGATCATGGGAATGGATGATGAGAATGTTTGTAGGAATAGAGCATTCCTCATAACATTAATAGGGTGTTTTCACCTGCTGTTGGTACGCCCCTTCTATTGACTCTAACCAGTGATTGCCATTTCCTTTGTAGGGGTTAGATTGAGCTTGCACATGACATTTGTCCTTCCCCAACGGCGCTACTATGGTAAGAGATTAGATAGCTCGAGTATTTCAGCAAAGTGCTTGTTGTACGAAAATTTCCACCTGATTTCTTCATTGAAGATTGAAGGGACGATGGTAGACCGTTCTCAAGGCTACCCAGTGGATGAAAAAAACCACCGTGAGATAGGCCAACACGGCAGGTACTCACGTAAAGCACTTGGGCATTCTTGCCAGAGTGTCAGCAACATTGTTGCCATACGTGCTCCTGTGTCCCCTGACCCAAATTAGGGTGATGTTCGAATGTCTCGCCATTTCGTTGAGAGACGCCCCACAGTGGTATAGGAAAAAAAAAAGAGGGAAATAATTCGGTAACTTCTAAACGGTTAATCCGATTTTAATGAAATTTGGTGTGCACAAAGAGGAGGTGTTGTCGAGTTTAGGTTTTGAATTTGGACCTTATAGGCCAACCAGGGGCCCGGCGGGGGGTCATCAAATTAGGACACCTCGGCTATGTTAAATTTTTAAAACGATCCTATTTCTTCATTTGAGTTCCGATTTAAAAAAAATTTCGTATATAGAATCTCCTCATCGAGCACTATAAAAAATGTTGTCATAGCAGTAAATTATCTCTTATAGTTTAGGAGATATTCGCATTTGAAAATTAAAATTTTAAAATTTTTACCGTCCTTACTTTAGTTTTTTTTGATAATAGCAGGTCCAAATATTCCCGATTTTCGCCATTTTGTTTTATTCGCTTAACAAAAAGTTTATATATCAAGCAGTGAAAGAATTATGTAAAAATCATGACTGAGTCCAAAGTTATAGGCAATTAAATTTAAAAAATTAAAAAAAGGCGATTTTTTGTCATTTTTTTGGGAAAAAAGTATCTTTTTCTTTTTAAGTTATCTAAAAAGTTTCTAAGAAGATGTATATAGAATTTATACTTTTTGGAAAGCTGACTTTACTTAAAGTACGATAAATGAAACAAAACCTAAAAATTTTTGATACCGAGGGGACCAGGTCCATCCAAAAAAACCCTATTTTTTATGGAAAATTAAATTTTGAGCAAAAATTCTCAAATCGCATAGTCGATATCAAATTATAGTGACCTGTTTTATATGACCCAATATGTTCTTAATCATTTTGTAACGGGTTTCGATAACCCCGCCCCTGGTATGGATATAATAGGCAAAAAACTAAAAAATCCCATTTTTGGGATTTTTTAAAACTTTTTTGGGAATTCCGGGATTTCTAATAAGAAAATTCGAAATTTTGATTTAATTTTGGATTTTAAGTAAAAAAATCTACCTAACTGTAAAATTTCATCAAAAAATATTCATAAATAAAATTTTTATTGCAATTAGAAAAATTTGTATCTTCGCAAAAACTGAATAAAAAACATTTTTTAATTTTTTTTAAAAAAAGTATTCCGCGAATTTTTTAATTTTCAAAAATTATATACAGTTTTGAAAAATAGACAAAATTACCTTTCCATTGATATATAACATGCCTACCTAATGTTTTTTAAGTGACAAATTAATTAGGGAAAACTCAACATCTTTTAGAAAATTTGCCTAGCACTATTATTTTCATCCATAAGGTTAACTCTTAAATTTGTTACATATATGGATGAAAATAATAGTGCTAGGTAAATTTTCTAAAAGATGTTGAGTTTTCCCTAATTAATTTGTCACTTAAAAAACATTAGGTAGGCATGTTATATATCAATGGAAAGGTAATTTTGTCTATTTTTCAAAACTGTATATAATTTTTGAAAATTAAAAAATTCGCGGAATACTTTTTTTAAAAAAAATTAAAAAATGTTTTTTATTCAGTTTTTGCGAAGATACAAATTTTTCAAATTGCAATAAAAATTTTATTTATGAATATTTTTTGATGAAATTTTACAGTTAGGTAGATTTTTTTACTCAAAATCCAAAATTAAATAAAAATTTCGAATTTTCTTATTAGAAATCCCGGAATTCCCAAAAAAGTTTTAAAAAATCCCAAAAATGGGATTTTTTGGTTTTTTGCCTATTATATCCATACCAGGGGCGGGGTTATCGAAACCCGTTACAAAATGATTAAGAACTTATTGGGTCATATAAAACAGGTCACTATAATTTGATATCGACTATGCGATTTGAGAATTTTTGCTCAAAATTTAATTTTCCATAAAAAATAGGGTTTTTTTGGATGGACCTGGTCCCCTCGGTATCAAAAATTTTTAGGTTTTGTTTCATTTATCGTATTTTATGTAAAGTCAGCTTTCCAAAAAGTATAAATTCTATATACATCTTCTTAGAAACTTTTTAGATAACTTAAAAAGAAAAAGATACTTTTTTCCCAAAAAAATGACAAAAAATCGCCTTTTTTTAATTTTTTAAATTTAAATGCCTATAACTTTGGACTCAGTCATGATTTTTACATAATTCTTTCACTGCTTGGTATATAAACTTGTTGTTAAGCAAATAAAAAAAAAATGGCGAAAATCGGAAATATTTGGACCTGCTATTATCAAAAAAACTAAAGTAAGGACGGTAAAAATTTTAAAATTTTAATATTCAAATGCGAATATCTCCTAAACTATAAGAGATAATTTACTGCTACGACGACATTTTTTATAGTGCTCGATGAGGAGATTCTATATACGAAATTTTTTTTAAATCGGAACTCAAATGAAGAAATAGGATCGTTTTAAAAATTTAACATAGCCGAGGTGTCCTAATTTGAGGACCCCCCGCCGGGCCCCTGGTTGGCCTATAAGGTCCAAATTCAAAACCAAAACTCGACAACACCTCCTCTTTGTGCATACCAAATTTCATTAAAATCGGATTAACCGTTTAGAAGTTACCGAATTATTTCCCTCTTTTTTTTTTCCTATACCACTGTGCGCCCGGCATTCATGGACTTTTCTAGATATGGAAAACATATCAATTAGGGATTTAATAACAGCTTGACTATCGATATAAATTCTGATATCTGACTGAAGGATACTACAGTCATCATTGAGTGGGCAAGAGATTTTAATACCAAACTCCTCAATGAAGATGTCGCCGCCAACTCCCTTCATCAATGGTAAATGGTATATGACGACAGATCCTTAAAATTTGAACCTGCATTTCGAGCAATATTTCCTTCTCTCCTGAATAGATATCTATTCAAATCATTATTTATTAGTATTTAGTAAAAGTAAAGTAACTGATATTATAAATGAATAATACTTATGTATTGCTTATTTTGAAAAATATTAATAGAAATCTAAACTAATAATTCATAGGCCATTGGCTGGTGTTTGTCAACACATTTTATTGCCCATTATCAAATTTTATATAATTAAAATATTATCTATTTCAACATCATTGGCGTTTTTAAAAATTTTATTAATTAATTTACTATTTTAACCAGCTTTCAACATTAATGATATAAAAATGAATGTGTTGTTTTTTTTTTTTTATTTTTTTATTATATTCAAAAGGACCTCACATAATGTTTGATGATTAAAAATGTTACATAATTTTTGATCATAAATTAATGTTTCGTTCAGTATTGTTTTGGTTATTTATACCGTATGTAGGTATTATATGGAGAATAATCATGATAAAGTAACAATTTCTATCTATGGTTGTTGGCTGTTTCCGTGTGTGTGTGTTCCATGAGTGAGTGTTTTGTTTGGGTATGTTAAGCAGGTGTGGAAAATTACCTTTTTATAGGCTGACATTTAGTGGTTTTATTATTATGACAAATAAACAAAATAACCAAATAATTTCAATTGAATAAATGAAAGGAGAAACAAACGAAAGAACGAACACACAAGCATGCGTAGTAAAAAGGTATTTAACATAAATACTTATATTTTCCTATACAGGTGTATGTGTTACACATTCATATTCCACGCTAACGAACATCAAACAAAGTTCAAACAACAACAACCTTTAAGAAGGAACTGGAACAAGAAGCAGTTACCTCTATTAACATTCGAACATACAAACAAATATCATAAATCATCAAATTTGTGGTAAAAAGAAAACAACCAAAAACTTAAGTTTGAACGTATGAATGTCGGAGAACACGAAACGTAGGAAGAAGCTATAAAGAAGACCTATTAAAGGCCATTACCAAACGCCAAAAACTATAAAAGTTAAACTACTCTTACGAGGGAGAATTAAAAAGTTACTATCACAAGAAAATTTGTTAGTTTTGGTTAGAAAGACCTTGCCATCAGTAGATACCTGAACTGTATCCAAACTTAATTACCTGTGGTGTGTAAAGTATCTAATGTAATATGTCAAATGGATCAACAATAGAAAAAATTTGAGTTAATCAAGTAAGTAAGTACACAGAGGGAAAAAGAAATATACACGCCTGGTACCAAATTGACACCAAACTGTAATCCGTTGTCAAAGTATATATGTACATGCGTACGACAACACTATGTAATGTTGACAACATTGCAACAATTCGTTGTCGAAATCTACATTTCATACACATCCGTAGTCTAAACGTTAACAAACGTGGTAAGCCCATTATTGACAAACAATCCGTTTGAGAGCTTACCACGTTTGTTAACATTTAGACAACGGATGTGTATAAAATTTAGATTTTGACAAGGAATTGTTGCAATGTTGACAACGTTGAGTACTTTTACAACGGATGTTATTGAAAAATTATTTTTTAATGTTGGTTACTTTTCAGATTACCCTCGCATACATAAGTACTTATGTATGTACGTTCGTAAATACCATAAAATTAAACTAAAACATATAAACAACGCTTGTTATTAGCAGCACCTGAAATTTTTTAGATTTTCAACTAACTACTGACTGAAATGTCCATGGTAAAATGCCCGCAGTCTGACAGTAAATATTTTTTCTTTGATACAAGTTATCTGGTTGTTAACTTGGCTAAAACTGTCTAAGACTGTAAATACTTTTGCTGTGTACTATTTATTTTCTTTTGGTGTTTAATTTATAAAATACCGTTTTATTATGTTTCATATTTTTATTAGTTTTAAGAATTTTATCATTTTTAGGTCACAAAATATGTATATATTTAAGAGAGGTTATGACAAATAAAGCTGTAAATGGTTAAATGTTAAATATTTCTTTACTATTAAGTCAATTTTTAATCTAAGATGAAAGTTATAATTTCAAAGAAATAGCAAATGTTTTTATTTGTGTAAGTGCTCAATTGGAAAATAGAAAGAATGTTTATATTTATATAAATAACCACCACCGATCTAGAAATACATAAACATATGTAAGTCTATGTATGTATATCTGTACATAAGCCATGTTCTCTTGAGTTTTGACTGAAATGTTATTTTGATACTGATATAATTTTCATATTTGAAATATTGTCCTTGAAGAACCAAAGTAAGCTTACACAACTTTTCAAACTTATTTCCAAATGCCAGTTCTGTTACTCAAACTGTGTTCAAAACAAATTTTGACCGAAATGAAACACCCACCGAGAATTAGTACAAAAAGTTCGTAAGACCCAATAGCTAAAGTTGCTTCTTTTTAGAACGTCATGTCGGTAGGAAATATTCGAAATTCTGCAACTAGCCTTCACATCATATCGGCACCAGATAAAGATTTGATGACAGAACATACTTGAAAGTCTACTCCTTTCTTAGATGTGGGTCTATCTGTATAAGAGGAATTCTATTTTAGATTTAAAAGATTTTTCTCATACTCACCGATTTGGACAAAATTTTGCAAACACGTAAAGGAAGTTTCACTAGAGTGAGAAATCCTTGACTGGATTTGGAAGTGAACCCAAATTCATACGAAATTCATCGGACTGAAGGATTTCAAAAAAATATATAAAATTATTGGCAATTATATCAAAAATTATGTTTATGCTATGGATCTGAGTAGGCCAGCGGTTCCCAAGTGGGTGTATGCGGACCCCTAGTGGTCCATAGAAATAGTCAAAACCAAGCAAATAAATAATATTTGGTATTTTAAAATTTAAATTTTTATGTTCCAAATTCAAAGCACTTTCGCAAAGAGTTCAAGTCATATAACGCATATAACGGATAACTCATCCTGCAACAACCTCGAAGAAGTCCAACCTTCTTATATTATTTTCTCGAAAACTTAGCTCACATACTCAGTTCAGCCCTCTGCAATCTCACGAAAGATCTTACGATCATAAAATTAAATATCATGTTAACATTTCAACAAAGAAGCCATTCTATCTTCATAACCATGCAATTCAAATCCTATCTGAAATATTAAATATTAGTTAAAATAATAAGATATTAAAATATATATGGAATGGGAAGTAAAAACCGGCGTGAACCGATGTAGCCTTCAATGTTTAGTAAATGTTCTTCTTCAACTTGACAGATCTCACCACTCGTCAAATATATACATATATGATTATACACATCATGATATATACTAACGTAGTTTTGGAGTCAATCTGTAGTTGTGAAATTTATCTCTCTATAGGAGAAATAACTAAGGTTGCATATATTATAAATCCTAAGGAATATACATACACGGGTTATGGGCTACGTAAGGTTGATAGGACTATGTATACTATATCAAATCCGATGTATAATAGGACATTACTGGGCCTGTTGTTGGTAAAAAAAAACCTTATAAAGCATTCACTAAATGCATTATCGTCCGATGTCCAGTTACTCAATTTCCTGGGCTTAATTTCCAAGAGTTTTTCAATCAGTTTTTTGAGAGGTATTATATCGCACCCAAAGTATTTAGATCTAATTTCGTCTAAAGCTTGGCAATGGCAAAAAAGTGCTCCAGTGTTTCATTATCCTCTGCATGTGCTTTACATTTGTCTGAGTCCGCACTGTTCACTTAGAATACGTACCATCATACTAACCTCTGACTTGCTCATTCTAAAAATACTTCTTTACCTGCTCTCGTAAAAGTTTCTCCATAGGATCTTTGTGGTTCTAGATTTACCTTATAACCTGATATCACCATAGTTTTCTTGTGTCTCTCCGTAACTACCTTGTGTGATGTTGTGATTATGTAGAAGGTAGTTTTGTGTTTACAATGTAAAACATCAGGCTCTTTTGTCCCCCTTTAGTGAGATTCGTGAAGTAACGGATTTCTACGGATTCAGCATAAAGCATTTTTCAATGCTTGCTCTACATGTGTGTAATCCTTATATTTTTCTTTCCCATTCAGTTTATCGTTTGGAAACTAGTGTTGTGATTATGTAGAAGGAAGTATATCTGAGTTTTAAATGTAAAACCTCAGGCTTTTTTGTCCCCCACTTAGAGCCATTCTTATAGTTATGGATTCCGCATGAAGCATTTTTCAACGCTCCATCTACTAGTGTGTAGGTTATTCCTTATATTTTTCTTTCCCATTCTGGCTATCGCATCTGCCTTCTCAATACTATGTCATTCTGGGTCAAATTTCGACTAAAAGAATCGTCAAAATCGTCACTAAATCGTCGAAACTATTTTCCATAGATAATACATATGTTTCCTCTAAATATCCTCTCATGTCTATTTGTTCTTGGCCTTCATCATTCCGATACATTAAGTTTAGCTGCATATAGATGGACATTATATGAAGGTCGACAAGGTTTGTTTTTGATTAGAAAGGAATTCCGGACTTTTGAACGATTCAACTTTTATTTTTTCTTCGTCATGCAGGAAATCATTTTGACACAAATCGTCATAAATGCTAATTAAAAACTATCTTATAAAATCTATTAAAATAGAAAACAAGTAAGAAAGTATAATCGGTCGTGATCGACCATATGATACCCTACACCAGCTATGAATATTAATGTGATTTATTTTTCATAATTAAGAATTTATCTTCAATATTACTATGTATCCGATACATTTAAGTAATTTATGGACGAAAAACTAATTTTCTGAAAAAGTCTTAATATGGGGGCTAGGAGCAAATATGGCTCGATCCTGATTTGGTGAATAGATTTATATTTATAAATTTTTGCTGAATTTTATGGCGCTTTATAAGTGAATTTTGGACATTCAAGTCATTTTCTGAAGGAGACTTTGTATGATCTCTTCAAATGAGGTCCGATCTTTATGAAATTTGACAGGGTCATCAAAGCTTATATAAAACTTAGTTATTTATTGATATACAGGTATATTTTTATCATAATTATGACCTTAAAAGCCCTTTTCGCGGAGTCTGAATGGAGGCTAGGTGAAGTAATGGATCGATTTTAACCATTTTCAATAGGTTTCGTGCCAAATTTTATCCAATTATTTTGAAAATTGCCACCTGTACCTGGCGCACAAAGTTTACATGGACAACCAGCCAGACGTAAAACGATTCTAGGACGAATATTTTTGTGTGTTACAAACATGAGTACAAATCTAATATACCCTCCCCACTAAAGTGGTGTAGGGTATAAAAAGTGTTCAAAATACTATCCCTACCGCATTTATAAAACAATAACTCTGCAGGTCTTAGAATAAATAATTGTTTATAACGGAAGACAGGTCACCACAGTCTTGAATGTTTAAATATTTAATTAAAATATAGTTTTCAACAATTACCTTAAGTAGTCATGAACAAAAAACAACACAACAACAATTTATATATATTAAGGGCGATTAATGGAATGTTTAATGATTTCAAATGCACTTTATTGAGTTGCAATGAAATGCATTTAATTTATACACTCACAGAATAAAAAAAGTAATATTGTGGTTAAGTAAAGAAAGAACTATATGATCAAACTCAAAATATAGCATTATTTTAAAGGGTTTGAAAAAGTGTTATGTGTTTTTTAACTGTTTACTACACAATTCGTTGAGTGTATGTTTTTTTGTTTCTTTATAAATATTTAAGTAAGATTAATATCTTTATTTCTATTAAGAAACTGACGATGAAAAAAGTTGAAGGGTTACATACACCAAATTTGATACTTTATGTACATAAACACATTGCAATACAATGATTATACCAGAGGCATTCATTCATTCACCTGAAAATATTTAACGCGCCCCAAAAATTGTTTAAATAATAAATGAGAAAAAGTAAAAAGAAAACAATTACTCAGTATGTGAGATAAACTATTAAAAAAAGGTCTCCGAAAGGTGTTTCACGCTAAATAACTAAGCAGTAGTTACTGAATGCAGCGGTAATAAATGTCTGATGAACTACCGATGACTTTACTATTAATACTAGTAAACTATCTATGACTGCTTGAATCTAATGCTGTTATGGAGTTACGCCTCTTTTCGTATAAACCTATACCTATATGTTCAGTAATACATATTTACGAGTACCTACTCTCGTACAAACATCAAACAAATGTTTTGTTACTATAATTGTTTAGTTTTATTTGTTTTAGTTAAATTTGGAAATTGTCAAGTTATTAAAGTTTATGTGTATCAATAAAAGGTTAACTTTAACTACTTTCGTTGACCAAATTCGAGGCATGTGCTTTGTTCATAGACTGAGTAAGTAACCAACTGACTAGTTGGTCTTTGATTATATTTTGTTGACCATTTAGTTTTATTTTTCACTTTGTTTTTCGTTTGTCGGCACTTTTTTGTTTGAACATACAACAAAATGTTGTTTTATTAAGTGATATACAATTTCCAATTAAGGCACCGCCAAAAAAAAAAAAAATATCTATTTTATAAGTGTTTTTCTATTTTAAACTTTTTTTTCCAATACATTCCATTTTACTGTATGGCCCGCTTGCTCACGTTTTTTCTTGTTAAATTCATATAAAAAAAGCATTAAATCAATGGAAAAAATTTAATTAATTAAAAATGTTTGTTTATTTAAAAGAAAACAACAAAATAACGAATTTGTTTTATTGTTGTTATTTTTTTAATTTTTGTTAGCGACAATTGTGGAATTCAAAAATGTTTAAATGAAATAAATATTTAATATGGCCAGTTAGTGTCGTAAATGACAACTAAAAAAAATTACTGAAAATCAACTCAGGAAGTTTTTGTTTTATGTTGTTTTTAGGTTAAAACATGTCCGACAAGAACTGTTAATTGTTAAGAGAAAAGTATTAAAATTAAAAGAAGCGAAATTCATGAGAATTTTAAAATTACTAATTGGGGTTATAGTGAGCGGCTATACCACTGCAGTGGGAAGGGAATTATACGTTTGTGTTATACCCTATTGGTTCTATAACCTCTTTAAAATATACTAATTAACTTAGAATCATTTTTAGAGTCGATTAAACCTGTTCTGCCCATGAGTGCAAGGCAATAACGTTAAATGTACTAGTGTTGCTATAAAAATTAGCACAATTAAGTTTTATATAAGCCGATTTCAAAAGGATCGAGCCTTATTTTACCTCGGACCCCATGCTCCCCCGGGGCATGTTTCCTTGATGATATATCCCATCTTGGTGTATTGCTACCAATACCACTAGTCTGAAGGGACTATAAACTGGTGATGATCAAATGTATCCTCGGCCTTTCCATGCAATGATTTGACATGGGGTCAAGCTAGATCACCAGATAATCTGGTACTCCAGATAATCTGGTACTCCGGATGGCCAGTTGCCCGCATTACTTTGTTCTGGCTGATCAGTGGGTTCAGGTACCTTCGGGATCCACGTAGTGGCTGTGGTTTAAACCCAAATTCGCGGGGAGAGAATGTTGGTTTAAGGGCTGATATGTATATCCCGCATTACTTTGTCCTGACTGATCAGTGGGTTCAGGTACCTTCGGGATCCACGTAGTGGCTGTGGTTTAAACCCAAATTCGCGGAGAGAAAATGTTGGTTTAAGGACTGATATGTATATCCAAATGCCATGTAGGCCTGGATTCTATCTCCAGTACTGTTGCTATCTCAATAGATGTCACTGAGTGATGTGCCAGAGTAACTTATGCTGGATTTCTGAATCCGTTGAGTATCTCTTTTCAGGTTTACATTCGTTGATTGCCTGTCATTCCGTAAATCGTTCTTAATGGTCTGAGAATGGATTATTTGAATTGTTGGCTGAGCTCATAATCAAAATGCCAGGGTATCCCACGTGAGTTTAAAGTAAATCCTTCAAGTCGACCTATATTATTATATAGGAAGCTGGAAACCTTTAAAATTTGAATTTTTAATGGTATTCCACCAGTAAAGTTGAAGAGTTTTAATGGACTCCGCCAGCGCATAAACAGTTGAGTTTTAATGGTCTCCACCATGGTATGCACGTTTGAGTATTCTATGGTCTCCACCAATCAAACATAACCTCACTTGAGGTGTTACGAAAGCACGAGGTTAATGCAGACAACATATAACTTTGAACAGTTATATGAAGTAATACACTACACCAGTGCGAGCGAGACGCAAAACTGTCAAAAGCAGGCAACAAACACAAGCCTGAACGCGTTTATAAGATAACCGCGATGATGCGAGAGTTGTTCCCCAAGTCATACCTGAATTACGAATGGTCTGAGAATGGAACTGATGTAAGTTGATGAAAAATCGGGAAAGATTTCTCTGTGCGACAGGAGACTAGTACTGATTTAGTAGACCTTTTACTTCAGGGTAGCTTTTGGTGCTGTTGTAATCATAACATGCTACATGGGTTCGGTTGACTTTGGAAATTCCTACATGCTTTGTCGCATTATCTCGACATACAGAGGGATCCTAATTTATTGGCTGGGTATTTCGGACTATCAAATATGTCACTAGATGCTGTTGCCGAAGCAACATAGTCTTGTGATATGGTTGTGCGACTGAGGGACGAGAAAACTGCCTAAGCGGATCGTTAAAGGATGGGGACGCTACTGCGTCGCTCATGAAAACGCTTATACCTGATGGTCCATCTCGGTGTTACATCGATATTATGGATTTATCGGGAGCGTTTGTTGGGGTTTGTTACACCTCTTTTCTGATTCGACCGGCACTTCTCCGACTGTCGTGGTAATATTGTTGCAACATGTCATTCTAAAACGTGATCACATGACAAGAGATTAGATAGCTTGAGTACTTCAGTAAAGTGCTAAAATCTAAATTAACCCTTAAACGTAAAATTATCACATGTGTCCTCTGCTTAATATATTTGTGTGTATTTGTTCTAAAAGACCTTACCATAGAACAGACACCGTTCACTGTTCATCATCAGGGTGTGCCAAAAATGATCCATTTTGCAGAGGACTCTCTTGTACCGCAGAATATTGAACTCCATATCACGGCTACCCACTTAATTGATCACACCAAAAGCAACACATTCGCCAGTTTATTTCTCTGTCCAGCCAATAGTAGACCACCAAGCCTGGATTCTTTTTGAAATTTTGGACGATTTGTTTATTATACTTTTCTCAACTAAAGTGTGGTAAAAAAGTCGTTATATTCTAAAAAAATTGTAACAAGTTCCCATGGTATTCACTAAATACTTTCTGTAGCTCCAGATTAATGTAATGTAAAATATCTTTTATGACAATGCTATATGTAGGAAGATGTTTGAATGTTACATCAGATCCGATGAAATACAGTTAGAACACTAACGGGCCTGTTGTGCGCTTCTTTACACATTCTCTGGTGGAAATCGAAGTGACAACCTTTGGACTGACAGACAAAAACAGTACCAAATAATCTACCGGAGGCATCCTATATCAATGGTTTACTAAGTACACATTTTCCATCGCCATTAAATCTTTAAAGTTTAAATGTAAAGGGATGCTATAATATAAGAAAATAAAATTAAATATTATATGCTTATTTGTTTAGTTAATAAAACTCACCGCTACCAATGTGTATTTTAATATAGACCTTTAAATTTAAAGTACACATTATAAATTTTAATAAAATAGTTAATTTTATTTACTGTTACATATCATTATTTAACAAATTTTATTATAATTATATGTTGTTCTTAGTATTACAAGTATCAATTATTTACTTCTAGACATAAAATTGTGTTCGTCACGAAATTAAATTATAAGTTCTAAAATTAGTATGAAAATGTTTGACATTGAATATTTAGTTCAGATATTATGAACATATTGTATAATTATACAAATATATTTACGTTTAAGGGTTAATTTCGATTCTTTCGATGTCATCTCAAGTACGGATTTTCATTATATATTTTTCCTTAGTTTCATTTAAAACGGTTGAAAACAAAATAACATTTACTATAGTTTCAAGTAAATTTCCCAATATTGCAAAGCTTAAGTTTGGACTTGCTACCAATAACTCTAGTCTGCCGGGACTATAAACTAGTGATGATCAAATGTATCTTCGGCCTTTCCTTGTAATGATTTGACATGGGGTCGAAACAGAGCACCATATAATCTGGCACTACGGGTGGCCAGTTACCCTCAGGACTTGTCGTGGCTGGCCAGTTGGTTGCGGTTCCTGCGGGATCCACGTAGTGGCTGTGGTTTATACTCAAATTCGTGGGCAGAGAATGTTGGTTTAAGGACTGATATATCCTATGCTATATACGTCTGGCTTCTCCCTCCGGTGCTGTTGCCATTTCAACAGATGTCACTGGGTGATAAGACAGAGTTGGTTGGGGAATTTTCAAGTTGACACTTGGTAGTTGCCTGTCATTCCGTTCGATCTGAGAATGGAACTGATGTAAGTTAGTGAACGATCAGGAAAGACTCCTCTACCCGACAGGAGACTAGTACTTATTTAGTAGACCTCAGTGTGGTTGTGTGGTTGCGCGGTCTTTAAAAGGTTAAGGAATGCACTGGCATGGATCATTAGTTCATGGAGATTGCATTTTAAATAATGACATCATAAGGGTGGTCACCTTCCGGTATACCGGAATATTGATTTCACCTGATGTTGGAGTTGTCTCCCTTCTATTGTCTTTTAGACCACTGATTGCTTTTTCCTTGTCGGGGTTTGCCTTGGGATTGATTCCATGCTGCCTGTCGTTCCGCAACGGGGCTTCTATGGCAAGAGATTAGACAGCTCGAGTACTTCAACAAAGAGCTTGTACATGGACCGGCATAGCCATGTACAAAAATTGTCACCTGAGTTCTTCATAAAAGCGCGTGGTAGACTGTCCTAAGGTGAAAGACATATAGCTCTATTCAAACAACGAACATGTGCAATTGTTGTGCATGGATGGGCAGTCTCAGAAAGTGATTCTGAGCAGATACTTTAAACACCAACATGTTTGGACTTTACAATAAGCAGCACAAATAGTGTTGTCGTATGTATGTATATACTATGACAACGGATGGTATTGAAAAATTATAAACAGTTTGGTATCAATTTGGTACCAGGCGTGTATATTAGGTCTGAAAGTATCTTTTTTCGAATATACTTTTATAATCCTAATATACATTCTGCAAATAAAAAGACTTATTTCTACAATCAACTTTAATTCGGCAACATGTAGCAAGTTACTAGCAAAGTTCTTCTTTCGACTTCAACAAAGCACAGTCTGTGTCTGTATGTTATTTAAGTGTGCTGCTGTGGCAGCAGTAGTTCTGTTGTTTTGAAGACAAGGTTGGTTGTTGGATTTTTTTTTTCTTCAGTTCGTTTCATTTCGTCTCGTCTGTTGCTGTCATGTTTAACAGTAGTTGGTGGGTGACCTTTTGCGTGTTAAACAAACAAGTGAAACAAAGTTTGAAAAGGTGCAAATTTTATGCAATAAAACTTTTTTTTTAAAGAAGCACTGACACAAGCACATCTGAACACGTTTATAGCATAGGCATACATAGCTAAGACATGATGTTGCAAGTGGCAATGTTCATGGAGGAGCATGTTTGCCATTCATATTTGCTATATACGCCTCGTACATTTAATAAAATATTTATTTTATGGGGATTTTGTCTTTCAAGACTCATCAATGTTATTTGTTACATGTGTTGATTTAATTATAAAATACGAGAATGAATATATGTATGTATGTATTCTATTCGAATTACATATGTATTTTTCTACAGCAAAGGGAAATTCTTCAAAAATGCAAAGATTTAAGAGTTTTTTGAAAATAAAAGGAAATTATTGAAACAAAATATTAAATTCAAAAACTAATTTTAAATTTATATCGATTTCAGAGGAAACTTCCATTCGTATTGATAGTTGTAGAGATTTCTCCAGATAAGTCAAGTTTTAACTAGGCCCCCCAAAAACACGACATGTGGCACATTTCTTAACACTGATTATGCAGAGCAAACAACAACTACTTAGAATTGCAAAGAACAAATATGAGATAAACTTAAGAATTCATGTTGCCATTTATGAATATTTACAACAAAATTTTAGTTAAAATTCTTAAAACTAAAATATATTTTTATTTAAGTATTCACAGCAAAAAAAAAGACAAGTGCAACAAACAACTACATATTGCGCTTATTAATTCAAGATTTTTATTTAGTTTTATTAATTTTAATTGTTTATGGCTTGTTTATTTTATTAAATGCATTTTTTTCCGAATAATTGTTACGATGGCATGTTTAAATTGTAAAATTATTAATAAAAAACATTAATAAATATCGTATTGTATTGTAACATCTTTACAATGCCAAATGTTTGTAAAAAACGGTTAACGCTGTTATACTGCTTCGCCTACTGCTGCTAATAACACTGCTGCTACTGCTGGTGTTTAAAATGTTATTGACTTTTGTAAATGTTGCAGAATACGAAATAAATTGTAAATGCAAACTTTACAAGCAGCATACGAAATTTCAAAAAACAAAAAATTATACATCAGTAAATGTTAAAACATTTACAACAACTACATATTTATACAATACAATAGCTGCATCAGCTACAACAATAACAATTATAACCACACATGATAATCATGATAATGTTTATATTAACAATAAAAATGAACAACAACAAAAACAATAAACACGTTTGTTTATTAAAAAATCGCAAAAAAAAATAAACAAATGTTTATTTTAACCATAAAATTAACCACAGTTACACATACGAATTCATCGCTTGACAGTATGACTTCAAATTATTTCATCATAACGCAGCAGTAGCGAAATGTTCAATCAATTTTTGTCTTAAATATTAAAGTTTCTTATTCGACTTAAGATCCTTGTTTCAGAGGATAGGTGAAATATTGTTCTTACGTGTGAATCCTTCGTTTGAAACCGAAAAGCCAGAAAATTGTACCCAGCAAAAACTGGGCAATGGCTTTCAATTGTAATTACTTACCTAACAACAATGACTACTACATATCGTCTGGATTACATAGAAGTAGTCTAATAAGATCTTACTAATAATGTGTTATATAAATACTTTCTAATTCATTAGTCATCTTGCCTGTAAAGATATATAAGCTGTATACGTTTTTTCATGCGATTTACAATGGCTAATTTTTCTAATTACTTGTAATCGTTTGTGGTAAGTACTTGCCTTCAATGACATCACCGTGTTAAGATAATGACTTAAAATTCTATTGTCTAAGTAAATTTTGGCATTTTAACCCCTTACGTGGTAATGAAAGTTTTTACTGGGTATTTCTGTTTTATTTTTATACCCACCATCAAAAAGGTGGGGGTACGTTGTTTTTATCAATCCGTTTGTCTAAGACCTATAAAAGTATATATATATTCTGGGTCCTTATTAGATTCTAAGACGATCTAGCCATGTCCGTCCGTCTGTCCTTCTGTCTGTCCGTTGAAAACACGATAGAGTCCAAACAAGAGCAGCTAGAGAGCTGAAATTTTGCACAGATATTTTTAGTTAATGCAGGTTATTTGATATTGAAAATGGGTAATATTGGTCCGCGATTTCGCCTAGCCCCCATATAAGGTCCCTTTCAGAAAATGACTTTAAAGCTTATAACTGGCTAAAGGAAGCATATATAGCGGTGAAATTCAATATAAACATGTTTTATAGGAACCTAAATACCTTTGTAATATTAATCGACCCTACCCGCCATATAAGGTCCCCTTCAGAAAATGACTTTAACGCTTATAACTGGCTAAAAGAAGCATATATGGCGGTTAAATTAGGCATAAACATGTTTTATAGGAACCTAAATACCTTTGTAATATTTTATAAGGATCGGCCTATAATTGAACCTACCCGCCATATAAGGGCCCCTTCAGAAAATAACTTTAACGCTCATAACTGTCTAAAGGAAGCATTTATAGTGGTGAAATTCGGCATAAACATGTTTTATAGGAACCTAAATCTCTTTGTAAAATTTTATAAGGATCAGCCCATAATTGACCCTACCCGCCATATAAGGTCCCCTTCAGAAAATGCTTTTAAAGCTCATAAATAAAAAGCAAATATAGCGATGAATTTCGGCATAAACATATTTTATATAAACCTAAATATCATAAATATGTTTGTTACAAGACAAAATCTCTCTTCTAAATCTTATGAGGATTGGTCCATTATTGACCCTACCCCCATATATGGTCCCCTAAAAAATGTTTCATACAAGCCAAAATCTTTCATATTTTATGAGTATCGATACATACTCATCAACATTCAATCCAGCACCCTTATCATACATCCGACACACTCACTCTAGGTATAGGGGTAGATAAAGTCCGCTTACCGGTATATTCATTCCGCTTAGTCCCGCTGTCACTCCTCTACGGGGTATCTCGAACTTATCCAGAATTATAGACTTTACCGTGCAACAGTCTTTTAACTAATATTCTCTTCTCACGAATTTGGGTTTAAACCACAGGCACCACAGGCACCACGAGCACTCCGAGCACTCTTCAATAACCGGGACAAGAAAAAGTGGTCCTCTGGTTCGGCATTTAATGATCATCACCAGTTTATAGTCCCGGAAGACTAGAGGTACTGGTGGCATCTCCTTCACCAGGGTGAAGGAGATTATAGATCGATATTGATCGATGTAAGATATCTCGAATAATGATGATGATATGACAGAGATAAAACATTTGTTTTAAAGTCGACGACTGCACTTTTAGACAACATATTTGATTATATAAATGCAGCTTTTTTCAGTTTTTAGAACACGATATTTTAATAACCTGATGTAATAGATGAATTCTGAGGCCAGATTCGAATTTAGCAATACTAAATCCTTTAGAGTATGAATATGTTAAAGCTCATGTTTTTTTGGTGCACAATTTTATTCCGGTCCTTGATTCCACATGGGCCCCATACATTTGTATGTCTATCCGGGATGAAGTCTATATCTAATTTGTAAAAACATTTTAAAATAAATCTCTGTTAAAATTCTAAAATATGAATATATTTGGGCATCAATATTCTTTAGTTGTGAAATAATGCAAGTTTCTTAGATAGAGTTTTGAATAAGATTACTTGTTGTTGTTGTAGCAGCAAATACAAAAAAAAAATTATTAAATAACTATGGTTCTGCGTCGTTGAGATTAAGCCCAAGATATTTTGCAAACTCAACTGGATGAGTCCATAGGTGTTCAGGACTGAGTGAGATAGGATTGGCGCTGCAATTGAAAAGGTGAGGTATGTCATGTGGACCTTCATCACAGGCTGGTCATATGTTAGGGATGTTATGGTCTATACGAGACCAATAGGCATTAAGTCTGTTACTCCATCCAGATCTCAGTTGTGCCAGAACTACTCATGTTTTACATGGCAGTATATGTTCATCTTCTGCAATAGGTGGTGGATGACCTCTAAGTACCATATTGAATTTCGCTTAATGCTGCCATGTACGATGCGTTATCGAATGGATCATGTATTTAACGCTAAATGCAGTAGTCATAGATACGAATATCTTTGCTGACATGCCTCGGGGGAGACTCCAACTGCGTTATATTGTGATTGGGGTGATTCCTCCGATGACATCCCAGAAGGAACTATTTATAGTGTTATGTTCCTTGACCGGAAAAATTTTCGTTTCCTCATGAAAATGGTGTTCTGAGGACATCTGTAAGCAACCCATAACGGTGCTAAGGGCAGCACTGCAAATGTCTCCATTGCGTGTCGCTCAACAATGTAGACCTCAACAATAAGATTAGTGGTAAACGTTGCCATCAAAAAGTCACAGTAGTTTAGAAACTTTTGGAAATAATTCGGTATCTCTGGTACTATTAGATATATCTCAATGAAATTTTACATGTTTGGAGCGAAGGTGTTTTTGAGTTGATTGATGGGCGGAATAGGCGTCATTGTGTAGCCCCTCAGGTGGTTGTCTGGTGGAAAGCACTTGACAAAAACTCCAACTGTATACTTCTTGACAAGTTTCTAAGAAAGATAGCAATCCTTATAACAGGGGCACTGAGAACAACATCCACCAAATCTCTTTTCGTATTGCTAAATTGGATCCCAATTGATCTGGTAGCCAGGAAACTGGCACTTGGCACTAGCCTCAGACTCAATGCTATAGATGCATGGACATATAGTTAATATTGACTACTGCACACCCAAACCTTTCCTCCACAGAGATTTCGGCTACACTATCTCCGAAAACTCTGCACCGGAGGAAAATAGCACCCCTCGGTATACACGGACGGTTCTAAGAAAGGGGATGAGTGGTGGCATTTTCATTCCTGAATTTGGAACTAGGATACATTTTTGGATACAGTATAATTGTAGTCCACTACAGGCTAAACTATCAGCCATAAAAAGAGCAGCAAACTGGCTTTGGTACTACAGAATATCAAAAAGAGATATTGAAATTTGATTGGTGTATATACTACATCCAAACTAGTCCAGGAATGCCGGGCATCCTTAAACAGGATGGCGAGACATCAAAAAATCTATAATGCTGATAAATTAGCGAAAATAGGAGCCTCAATGCCCGATAGGGATATAGACATCTTTTGCGGCATACCGCTAAAAGTTTGTAAAAATCAAATAGATGAAATGTTCTATGAACTCTCCTAGACAAGATCGCGTAATGAACCAACTTGTATCAGCACCAGGAAGATATGGCCAAGTTTGGACAGTAAACGCACGTCATATTTTCTGCAACTAAACCGTCCTCACATCAGAAACCTTGTCGCTGTCATCACGGGACACAACGACTTTTGCAGAAGTTGTCAGGACGAGGAAGAATCTATTGAACATCTTCTCTGTCACTGCCCTGCGCTAGCAGACATTAGATTCGTATATCTAGGAAAACGACTATTTGACGATTTGTCAGAACTATCCAGGCTAAGACTGGATAATATCAATGCGTTTATTTATCAGGCACAGTAATTGGTTTTTAGGACCACCAAGCCATACTTGACCAATGAACTTATTAATTAACAAGGACAAAACCTTCTATCTCCTCCTCTACTTCTATCCCAATTCTTTTTTACTCTCAGTATTTCATTCTATACTTAGTCTACACCTCTTTTATGACTCAACCCTGAAATTATACCCTTTCTTTCTTTTCTTTTACCTCTATTATCTTTCAGGTATCACAAAGGGACCAACAGGACCCAAGTGTGTGTCTTTGCAGCCTGAATACCTAACCTAGCCCCTCAAAGTTGATCACCTCGGATATTATTTTTTAAGGCTAGAAAAAAGTGAAAAAATAAAGTCGGCAATTCCAGAATTCCGGAAATTCGACTATTTTCATAAAGTTTGTTATTTCGCTTGATAGCTCTACTAATTGCCTTCAAAATTGACTTAAACTCTGTTATATAATAACTCAAAAATTTGAATTTGTGTCCAAAATAGTGCAATAGTACTAACTAACCTGACAACCAAAGGATCACATGTATATCGGAATCAACCACAATTGAAAACACAGATATATAATTGGATATATCTCGGTTTAAATAAGGAACCAAATGATTGGGATTTACAATTCGTTCTCGGGTATGCAAAGGTTTTATAATATATTTATTACAATTTAGCAAAAAAAGAATTTTTAAAAACAAACTGCAGAATGCTTCCGCTGTTTTAACATATAGATTATATTTATTTGAAATTCATTGAAGCCTTAAAGTCTGATCTTCTTAACAAAAGTACAATCAAAATTTTGTTAAACAAACAAGAAAAATATTTTAAAGACTCTCCACAACAATTACTTTCTGGCAGAAACACATTTTTAAACGAGTATGTACGAGCAATTGGGGGTATTTCATGTTAAGTGAAAATAACCATAATTATTGTACGGGGCATTAAGTAGAAACAAAGTTTGCAAAACAAATGTGGTTGCAGTTGGTGTTTTCAGTGCAAAATAACGTATTAAAATCGCGTTTTCTTAAGCTTTTGTTTATTTAACTTACAATTGTTTGTTGGTTTTTCATTACTTTTTTTAAAAATAAGTAAAAAAAAACATAAAGAAACATTAACATGTCTGTTTGGCTGTTAAATGTGATGTTTTTAAAAATGTGTTTTATTTTTTTAATTTTCTTAAAGTTTCGTTGTAATCAGAAAATTAAAAGAAAAGAAAAAAAAAACGTTAAAACCAGTGGAATAAATAAAATTAAATGAAGTAAGTAGAAAGCAAACACTTGTTATGTGTGAATTTAATTGAAGAAATTCGTGTCATTAATTTATTTAACTACAAAAATTAAAACGAATATTATTATTTAAGAAAAAAAAAACTAAAAAGAAACTTAAGAAAGAAAGGCCACAACTGCAGTGATACTGTATGGTGATTAAGATTTCGAATATTAAAACACGGAAGTATAAATTAGAGATAATCCATTTAACAAGTAATATAGGGATACATAAACATGAACTACCAAAAAAAAAAACAATTGAATCCGTGTTATGGAAAATTATAGAAAAAAAAAACCTCCAAAAAGTAAACAGCATGAACAAATCATAATCCGCATTTGCTACAAGTTGAATATTTTAAAGTATTTGTCTGAGGTTGAACATTAATTAAAGTAAATTTCTTGTTGTATTTTTTTGTTAATGTTATTTTAAATATTTATTTACTTTTAAACGTTCGAAAAACAGTTGTTCATGTTATTTTGCAATTGCAATTACAAAAATATTACCAACTACTTAATTATTAACTTAAATACTAACAGCTAATGGTAGTATAACTATTTGGACTGATTATGATTTTAAGTGCTATGTCAGTCAAGTTAACAGTACTGCTTAGGAAAGAGAAGGGTGTTAAATATATTAACTAATTATACAATAGTTCTATTGTTATATTGGGCTTGTGCCATAAATTAACCGTGAATTTCGAAAGATGACCATATAAATACTATATAGAATTAGGCTTTTATGAATAGATCTATTCATTTATTAGATTTGCAAAAGCTAAATTTTATTATCAGTTATCGATAGTGAACTACCTATATATGTACATCAAAGTCTTGAATGAGGGTTTTGGGACATGGACTGAGGGTTAAGTATGAACCTATCCTAATACTTACAATATGATAGAGAAATTTTGGTTTCTATAAAACTTATGTGGAATTTTTATACATGTTCTTTAGGACCAGCACTCAGGGAATGACTCCAATTAATGGAACTGCACCATTTTCCAAAAGGAAGGCTAGTAAATCTTCCGTAGAAGCCATACTGGCGGTCGTTAATTTACCATATCTTCCATAACTTCGGAAAGTGCAGAACAAATTGATATTGGGTAATTTGCAGGGTTATTAGCCTCTCCATTTTTAGGAAATTCACCGGCATGATATAAAGTGCTGAAAAGATTAGCTAATGAACGGGCTAGCGTCGAAGAACATTGCTTCGAGACCAGTGCTGGAATGCCACTTCTGGCCCAGGAGACTTATTAACGTTGAAATTCGATACAACCGTTTTAACTGCACGAGTTCGAAAGAATATCTTATGCACAGTAACTGATAATATTTCCAGCTTTACAAACGAGTGTTGTTTGCGAATAGTTCAACTAAAAGTTTACCTTTATCAATCGGGTTGGTGAATGATTGACCATCCATCAAAAGAGTCGAAATTGAAGTATTAGCATTATTCTTTAATCTTTTGATTAATGACCAAAAGGTTTTACTGGCCCGGGGAGCAGTACGAACCATTGCACGAAGACGCTGCTCATATAAAGCTTTTTCGCGCCTTAGGACTTTGACTTCAGCGTTTTTGTTGGTTCGCCAGATTCTGAATGCTGATTAAACCAAGACTTTTGTCTGAGTCTAATCGTCGATTTCTTCATTTTCAATTTTAATTTCCAGCTGAATTATGTCTTCAGCCATTTTCGCCATGGCTTTGATATTACTGTCTAAGAAACAGAGTTTTCTATTAAAATGCCAAAAGAAATCGTTGAGCTCAGCCCAACGTGCCTTTTCGTATAAAAAGGTTGACCGTTTCGTAGCTGATTTTGAAACGTTACGAAGTCTGGAGAGCGAATAGTAGGCGGAGATGGTCGAGTGATCCGAGTTGCCGAGAGGTGCAAGAACATCTACTTCATACTTTTTAGGGTGTGAAGTAAGAAAAAGGTCGAGTGCGTTGGTGCCCTTTAACACATGGAATATGTGTTGAGTTATTCACAAGTTGCGTAAGGTGGTTCTGTGCGGCGTTCTTCAGTTGTATGACTAGAATGACGAAGCCAAGAGGTGTTGTGAACTTGTTTGTGCAGATAAATCAACTAAACAGGGGTTGGACAATATACTTCACGATTTACCTTGCTGAAGCTTCCCCTATCTTGGTGTATTGCAATCCCGGTGTAAAAAAGGTGCTACCTCTAGTCTACCGGTACTATAAACTGGGGGAGACATTTTAATTCTCTGCCTTTCGTTGGAATCATTCAACCTGGGATCGAACGAGAGAACCTATTTTATCCTTTATTATTTTGGAACGCAGGGAAAAGTTTAGGACTTTGTTTTCTAGCTGTTATTGAAGGGGTCCCTTCGGGGTGCACGTGGTGTCTATGGTTTAAACCCAAAATCGCCATAGACACCACGTGAAATTAATATTTCGGGATAATTTCGGTGCTGTTACCGAAAAGAGAAGTGTCTGTGGGTTTAAGTGTTGGGAATAGGTTGACGACAAATGAATAAGATATGGAATTGATGAAGAGTAGTGCGGACTTCATTCCACCCGTATAAGTAAAATGATTGTGTCGGATGTTTTGCTCAATTAATGTGTGATAATGTCCATAAGCATAGTGACATAAAGTGACATGGGTTACAAATAGTCTATATGTCAAGAAATTGCTTTATTTCGTCGTTATTTAAAATACCCTTAGAGATTAAAACTTTTGCGATAGACTGCGTTGGGGTTGCCAGCAACACCACTGTTAGCTATTCTCTTGGCTCATCCGCTGCCATCCCTACGGCACGGTCCCTTCATAATCATGCAAAGGAGTAACACTCTAACTGATGAGGTGCTGCAGGTATTTACTCCATGCTACGCTTAGAGTTATACTGCTCACGATCGGTCGTCAGACCTTCTTTAGCGTGACAGAGGATACGAACTCTCTGTTGGACAAATTAATGTCGAAGTTCTTTTCGTGAACACCTGCCCTATTGGCCTAATTTCACGGTGGTCTTTTGCACTCACAGGGTGAGCTTTTGTGACGACTCACCAACGTCCCTTTATGTATCTTACACGCGGGTGACAATGGTACTGCCGTCCATGTACAAGCACTTTGCTCAAGCACTCAAGCTTTCCAATCTCTGACCATTGCTGCACCATTGTTTAACTTCGGAAATGTAAATACATCACTTCCGTTTACAACCACGCAGATGGGATGGCCTTTGTTGAGTCGGCAACAGCACCTAGAGACATATTCGGTAGTCCGAAACATGTGGTAAATCTGATATGAACAGAGTTTTCCCTGAACCTTCCTGGACATGGAAGGAAATTTGAATGGTATCACTTGTATAAGATACCTTTCATCCGACGCACTCACTCTCCGATCCGTATGCCCCAACATTCATCCTGTATCATATACATTTAACACCAATTCATTTCCATGTTGACTTCGGCAAAAGCACCGAACTTATCGCGAAATATAGATTTCACCGTGCATCAGTCCTTTAACCGACATTTTCTTCCAGAGAATATGGGTTTAAACCACAGCCGCTACGTGGATCCCGAAGGAACCTCCACCAACTAGCCAGGACAAAGTCCTGAGGGTAACTGGCCATCCGTAGTACCAGATTATGTGGTTCTCTGGTTCGACCCTATTTCAAATCATTCTAAAGAAAGATCGAGAAAACATTTGATCGTCATCAGTCTATAGTCCCGGACTAGAGGTACTGGTAGCATCTCAATACCCCGGGATTGCAATGACATCAAGATTGAGTCTTCATCAAGGAAACATGAGAGGGTTTCGGTTGGACGTTTGAAATGAGGTTGACGGTTGAAGAGAATTGGCTATGTGTACAAATTGATACAATTGTGTTCGCATCACTTTCCTATCTCCTTCTGCCAACGCGTACTTTTGCGACTTTGTAAACAAAGTAAAATTCTTTTTAGTCAAACACATTTAACCACTTTTAGTATTACGTATATTATAAATGTAATGTCCGAGTTGCACTATAAGTTCAGTGTAGCTTTAATATGATCCTAGGTATCTTGTTGGTTTATATTAATGTAAGCAGATTAAATTTTCAGCTTTAATTTTTAATTTAAAAGTCATAAACTGGCAAAAGTATTGCTAATAAACTTACTCGTGTGTAAGATTACAAAAATGGCATATCAAGACCATGGTGTACCTCGTACCCTAATATGACTTTCTCTTAGACAAAATTATTATTAGATATTTAATTAGATAACTAGTTGATGTTTATATCAACATTTTGTTGAACTAAATATTACACATGTTTGATGCTCTCAAAACAGCTGTAGAACATTTTTTATGCGTTAATCATTTTTTTATTATATTCCCCAAATGGTATTTTTATTTGGTTCTCATTGGGCTTAAGAAGAAACGTTAATTTTATTTGCTTTTTAGAATGGTTTTAATTTTTTTCTCCTTTTTTTGCTTGTGGGCCATAAACTCACTTAACGCCAGCGTTAACTGGAAACAGTTAAAAGAATTTTCATTGCGCCTCAATGATAATTACAATTGTATGTCTTTAACTTCACTTGCACCTTCCACACAAACTCACTCCAACACTTCGACTTCTTCAAACATGTAAGTAGTTAAGAAGTAAGTAAAGTACTCTTTCATTTGGCGCAAGTTGTCTTTATGGCCAAGAGAAAAAAAAAAACAAACCAAGAGGAATAAGTTAATGTGAGTGTGTTACGGCATTTTGTACAATTTTGTTCCAAGAAAAAAGAAGTCATAAAATCTTGGCGTAACAATGAACATTAAACAATTCATCTAACAAGGTGTAATGAAGAAGGTGTTATGGCTAAAACAAAAAACATAACAAAAACAAGCCAGCAAACAAACGTTATTGCTTTAAGCCAGCTCTTGCGCCAATTTGGTCGTCGAAACATTTGAGAAAACCCCGGGTTAATTGTAGACAGGAAAATGTTTTCTTTTTAAACATAAATTTCCAATTCCCACAGTGGATTTTAAACATTTTGTTTTTATTGCAGTTGTAAGTATGTATGTATGTACGTTCGTTCGTATGCAAATGATCACTGGTTGGGTTTCTTCATTACTGACCCCATCATGGGAAATGAAAGTTTCAAATAACCTTTAAATACGTTAATACATCCACTTTGATATTTTTCTTTCTTTCTTTTTATGATTTTCAAAGTTTTTACTTTAATTTTCTATTAAAACTATAAAAAAAAAAAAACATTACAATGCCAAATGTTCATACACACACACACATACACTCTCGATCGCTGTGTTATGAGGTGTTTACCATGTACTAGCTCTTCATTTAGCAGTTCCATATGGACTTTGTGCTAAAACATAAATCATCTAAAATATTCAAGTATTTACTTTTGTAATTATGTTTGTGTTTGAGAATAAAGAAGGCAACAACAGCAGCAGTTAAAACATACAAAATTCATAAGTCTTATTGTTAACACGTAACAAATCGCTGTTGGTATGGAATGGAATGTTTTAAATCCAAAAGTCTTTGATTTTATTCCATACAGAAGCTAAATGAATGAATGTTGTTTGTAAAATGACATGCGTCATAACGCACGTAACAATTTGGTGTCATTATCAGAGTCGTATGTTAATGTGGGAGTTGTAAATAATTAATTTAGAATTTCACTGCAGAACACACTAGCGAAGCTATGCCGGATCCCTGACAAGGTCATCTATTCATGGTCATGATTTAATGAGATTTTCCTCTATCTCACGATACTTTTTGGGGCAATAGGAGGAAGTATTTTAGTGTAGGGGATCACTCCCAGTGACTGATTTCCCCTCTTATTCTATCTTTGGTTCAAATCCGGCCACTCTCTTCAGAAGCGCAGGCAAGCCTCTTTAATGGACTTGAATGTCTCAATTATGTTCCTCCCGGAGTGATGTTACAATGATGAACTTTCTCCATCTTGGTGTTACTGTAATGCTGGTGAAATGAGGCGCTTATCTCTTGTCTGTTGGGACTATAAAATGTGTCCTCGGTCTTTCCTTGGAATGATTTAACATGGGTTCGAAACCAGGGAGCCTTATAATCATGTGCCACGGGAACTGTAAGCTCACAAGGCAGAGTTTCAGACTTTGACTTGTTCCTGTTTTGGAGAGGTCCCTTCGGGATGCACGTGGTGGCTGTGATTTAAATCCACACTGAATAAAATACTGATACACTGTAAAGTCTTTAATTCGGAAAAAGTTCGGTGCTGTTGCTGAGACAACATATACCGCAGACGAGCCCCCCGGGCATGTTTCCTTGTTAATAGAACCGCATCTTGGTGTATTGCAATCCGGGGGTAAAGAGGTGTTACCTCAAGTCTGCCGGGACTATAAACTGGTGATGTCACTTCAATCCTCGGCTAGTCTTTGGTATGATTTGACATGGGGTCTAACCAGAGAACCACATAATCTGGAACTACGGGTGGCCAGTTGTCCACAGGACTTGTCCTGGCTGGTCAGTTGGTTGAGGTTCCTTCGGGATCCACGTAGTGGCTGTGGTTTTAACCCGAATTCGCGGGAAGAGATTGTTGGTTTAAAGGCTGATATACCCTATATATAATGCGTTGGCTAATTCTCTTTTCAAATGACACAGGTCTGTGTACAAAGCTGCATATGCTGGATTCCTGAATCCAGATCGGTATTTCTTACCGGTCGTGTAGTAGGGAGCCGGTATATGGTGGGGAATTGTCATGTTAGCGTTCAGTAGTTGCCTGTCATTTCGTAGAAAGATCTTTATAATCATGGGGATGGAACTGATCCTCATAACATCAATATTGTGTTTTCACCTGATGTTGGGTCCGCCCCTTCTATTGACTCTAACCAGTGCTTGCCTTTTCCTTTGTCGGGGTTAAATTGAGCTTGCTCATGGCACCTGTCCTTCCCCAACGGGGCTACCAGATATTTTCAGGGTTTAGTCTTTTCATATCAGATTTACCACAGTGTGTTCCTTGTGAGTAAGAAGAATATCTTCCGCTTATTTGATGGATTCGTATATCGGTCCACCGATTACATCTCTAGGTGCTGTTACCGAATCAACAGATGGCCATCCCATCTGCATCTCGGAAGTTAAGCAATGTTGTAGCAATGCTCGAGTACTTATACATGGACCAGCAGAACCACTGTGACAAGTATGAATCACTAACAAATGTAATTAATTTTGGTAGACCTCCCATTGACCCATATGAACAACAAGTCCTCCAAGTGTTACCGCTAAATTACGAGCATCCCATATATACTAAATAACCATTTCGGTGCTGTCTTTAATAATCTCTGGGATTCTGTTCCTATAGTTATTGAATCGAATTCGATAGTTCCAACTAGTCTGTATGAAGAAAAAATATTGTACTAAATTCAGCGAGTTCCCTGAAAGGTCCTAATGATGTCACACAACGTCGTCATCTTCGCATCTACATTACGCTCATAATGAGGATGAGTAGGAGATGCAGGTTGAGATGCTTTGGAAGATTTAATGAAAAGACAGTTACTGATATCAGCATAATTATGTCTTTTGGCTATCGCACAGTTTGGCAGGGTGTGATCTGAATAAAGGCTCATGGTGGGTGCTTTCGCTAAGTGAGGTACCCTTGAGCCAAATAGACCTTAATAAATCTTGAAAATTGTAATTTACAATTGTCCCAAATAAGGACTTGTTAGGTAGATATCGAAACAATAATAAAAACTCCCATCAAAGACGATGTCCAACCTATTCATTCTTAAATTTAAAAACGGTGGTTGAACGAAACCACTTTCTACAATTGGCTCGTATGGAACGATTTTGGGACATACATATCTTCTTAAAAAATCCTGCGAGAAGAAGATTTTAATCATTTGGCTGGACTCTGCTAGTGTCCAGCTTTGGCCAATTTGCGAGAGTATTTCATAATAGCGCTTCACTCATTTTTGACTTCAAAGAGCTATGTCTATGCGACTAATATCAAATAGAGACATAGGGAATCTTGGGAACAATGAGTATTAACTAAATCAATTATAGTGCACCCAACAGATATGCTTTCAGAGTGTTTACCAATGTAACCTAATGCGCTATTATTTCTAGTCCCGTATTTAAAGATTTCCAATGAATGTTGGATTCCTTTCGATTCTACTTGACTGTTTAAATGAAGTAGACCACATCGATAAACGCGATTTGAGAGCATAGAATATTTCCTTTATAAAATGATTATAACTACGACTCTGCTTCTATTCTACCCAAATGTGAAACAAAAATTTGTTTTCTTTTTTGTCATTTACAAAAATATTAAAATCTAATTCGCATGCAATACATCACACGGATTTAAGTTGCAGTTGTTGTTGGTTTTCCTATATACCCATACAATATGTATTTCTCATTATTCTCGTAGGAAAATCATCAGTGGGTATTAGCAGCTGAGTACATGTGTTTTTGGGCCTAAATCTTTGCATTAGTCATTTGATCACGTAGACGTCTTATTCATACAATACTCGTACTTCTACCAAATACGGGAGGGACACTGACGACTGGCGAACCAACAGGGGAATCAAAACTTAAAGAGTTGCATTCAACACAGGGTTCCTCCTTTTTTGGTCGAGCCATATGTCTGTCCGTCAGTTGTCTAAATGTAAATAATAGTGGATGTTTGTAAAAATTTTGTTTTCAAAAAACAAACTCATATTGCGCACGCGTGCAATTTATAATTTTTGTTCCAGCGTCATCGTCGTCACCATCAACATGATTGCTGCTGATGTTGTTGTTGCTTGTTTAGTATTGAAATGCAGTTGTATGTTGTCTTTTGACGTTTATATATGCGTTGGCTCATTAATATCACGCGATTTTATAGTTTAGTTTTTGCATTTTGTTTGCTGTTTATTACTTATATTATTATTATGCGCAGTTGTTAGTTTTTTAATTTTTATTGCTGTGTTAGTGGTGTCTCCAAAACGTCAGTCATACAGTCACTTTATCCATTGAATGTGACAAACACTTTCATGTTTCAACATTTCACCAAGAAGAAAACAAAAAGAACAACGAAGAATTATTAAACAACGTGCGAATATTTTTACAACACTGTAAACAGAAGCAATTTTTCGCGCAAAATTTCTTTAAAACTTTATTGCTTGGGAAATGAGGTTGCTGTTCGTTTCATAAATTATAGTGAAAGTATCAATTTTTTTCATTAAACTTTACAAATCGAAGAATTAAATTATGCATTAATTATGCATTTGTGATACTTTTAATAAAAATAGGCATATTCTGAATTATTCGCCCATAAACCGAAATATGGCTCCGATTCAATCTTTCTTTATGAAATTACTTTAAGTATGCATGAAGACATCTATTTCTACTCACTCAAACATTTAAGAATGATCCATATTTCTTAGTTCTAGACGTGGGCATTGCAGCCGAAACATTGAATTTGTTCTACATACATAACCAACCGTTATCAGCAAGAGAACGCTGATCATTTAAGGTTTACAAGCAATTACTTAGGTATGTATAGAAAAAAATCCACGCACCGGATGAAATAACAATTTTGATTACAACAAACAATCGTCTCTCTCGAGACAATCCCAATATCATATCTCTACCGAGTCTCAAGAATCTCTCCTATAGTTATTTTATGGTGTATACAGATGGATCCAAGACAACGGAAGGAGTTGGCGGTGGAATCTTCATTGAAGAATTTCGTGCTGAAATCTCTTTTAGAGTCAATGCTGACTACAGTATCGTTCAAACTGTAATATCAGCGATCAAGAGGGCATCGAATTGGCTAAGATACTATCAGATATCTAAATGAGATATCAACATTTATACTGATAATCAAGCTGCTATTAAATCCTTATTGCTGTGTTTTCCGCATGTCGAACATATCTCAATAAGATCGCGAGACATTTCATGATTACATATGGCAATAATATTGTCCACACTTTGGAAAGAGTGAACTGGAAATAGACCAGTTCTGTGGAGTTCCACTGCCTGTAATAAAAAACAGATCACAGACATATGTATGTTTGCAATATTCAGGTCCATTGGTCGAGTGAGTGCACGTGCTCGATCGCCAGACAATTGTGGCTTCATATGGACGCACGTAGATCTATATCCTCAGTCTTCATAGACTACAACTAGGCAACCTGGTATTGGTCATTACTGGTCACTGTAAGTTTCTTCCTTGTAATGACTTCTGCAGAAGTTGTTCGAATGAAGATGAAATCTTATCTGTAAATGTCCAGTCCTGGAAACGACATTCCAATGCTCAAGACCTTTGAGTGAGTACACATGCTCGATCGGCAATCAATTGTAGCCTCATAGACTACAACTATGTAACCTGGTATCGGTCATTACTGGTCACTGTAATGACTTTTGTAGAAGTTGTCCGAATGAGTATGAAATCTTCTCTGTAAATACCCAGACCTGGAAACGGCATTTCAATGCTCAGGACCGTTGATCGTGTGAGTAAACATGCTCGATCGCCAGACTAGTGTGGCCTCATATAGACCCACGAAGAACTACCTACATATATTCTTGTTCTTCATAGACTACAACTAGGTAATCTTCCATATAATGACTTCTGTAGAAGTTGTTAGAATGAGGATGAAGATGAGATTGGAGTCCATCTCTCCTGCAACTGTCCAGCATTCAATTCGAAAGACTCATTTGTTAATCTATCAAAATGGGTGTGAACTTCAAATTCTCACTAGGCTGGATGTTATCTTAACATTACGTCTGTATTCAATGACATCTCCGTCCTTTTTTCTCTCTCTTTTTGTATCTTTTATCTCTCTTTTCACCATCTCTATTTATTTACATATTATACCGGTATTTTTACAATGGATCCCATTGTAGACCCATTTAGACCCAAGTAATACTGAATTTTTAACCAACCTAGTGACAAGTCTTGAGATAATCCTTCTTAAGAAAGACTCTTGCAACAAGATATCTCAGCCTGCGGTCTTGTAGATGGAGGCAGTCACACAGAAAGTGTTGAACATATTATTCTTGTTCCCAATCGGTTCTTCCCACCGGAACGACTCGGAGTTCAATGAACAATGACCAAGGATTGTCAACCCACCCACACCGACTTTACACGTGTCGCTGCTATAACAACAACAACATATTATTCTTATGTATTAGGTGGGTAGTCCATGCGATCCGTCCAATCACAAAGTGCACAGTAAGTATGCATAAAAGTTGTCTTATCGAATCAAGGTCTAAGAGTGACAAGATCCTTTTCCCTATAATACCGAGTCACACAGTTATGAATATTCTACACTTGGTGCTAGTGTACCAACTGAGTACCGGTTTCTCTGTCGCACATTTTGCGATCATGTTAGAACCGAAAGGAATGTACTCATTTGAGAAGACATTTCAATCTTATCGGGTGTTAGTGGTAGACGTCTTCATTAAATTCTCGTATTCCTCTCATTGCTGTTTCGATGGCGTAAATTTATATGGAACGATTGCAATTTGACTCTTCGTATAAAGGGCCTGTGTGTCCATGTCTTAACATACACGTGGCACACAAAGAACCTTTAAAAATCCGAGATAAAAATCTGCCTGAACCGTTCAGATCTAATCTAAACAGGAAGATGATGGAGATTTTCGAATTTGGTGTGTCAGTTCAGAGCACCGGCCTAACTAGTGTAATTTGTGTTGTGAATGATCAGTATAGAAGCATTTAAGAAAATCTTCAGCGTTCAACATCCTAAAAGATATTTTTTCCGTTTTATCTCTTTTCAGCGCTATTGATCTCCGAAATTCGTTGATTATCGAGCTGCCTATAAGTAACCGTGTAAAAACCTAGACAAGGCCTTGCAAGGGTTAAACCTTTCACAAATAGAATTTTTTTATTATAATGATTGATCCATATTTAGCCACAGCTTCGATAAAAGGATAACTTTTGAAAATTAGTTAATAACGGTACATGGTATCATACATAAGCCTTACTTGTTTTAAAAATGTAGCCATATTTTATAAATCCTAATATACGAACTTTTCCTCTACATATTTAAATATCAAAATTCCAAAAAACGCAACACTTCACTATTCCAAAATAGCACTTGAAATTCAGACTACTACAAAAACTATCTATACATGACGCGTAATTGCATTTGAATAGCATTAAAAATGTCAATTGGTTTTTCCTTTTAAAATTCAATGAATTCTTTTTTTTACACAAAGTTGGTGCAAACTTGTCTGTAGCATCAAAAATAGCATACAGACGGACCAAGGCATTAAGGAATGCAAATATTTCATTACTGATGATGACCATTTTATGCCAAACTTAAAGATCTTTTGAACATGTCATGCAGTTTTAGTGGTTATTTTTTGTGTCAATGTATGTAAATGGGTGAAGGATTTAAAACTCGCCCCATTGCCATATTTGAAAAACTTGTTAAAACATCAAATTGATGAAGTAAATTATTTGGAAATTTTCAAATAACTATACAATACAAAGTCTTACTGGGGATTTTTTTGTTAATTTAAAAAAAAAAAACAAAAAATAATAAATCTTTAAAAAGAGAAAAAATGTTTGTGAAAAAGCAAAACACTAATTGTCAATTACTGTCAATACATAAATAAGTAACTCGAGTTAATTTGCTTTTGTAGTTTTTGAAAATTTCAAAAATTTGTATGATCATGCCGACATTTACTATAGATTTTTTCTCTCTTCATTTTAGGCTCGTAAGTATTTGTTTTGGTTGTTATTTAAAGCTGGTCAGCACGCGTACTAAACAAACTACTTAACTTGACTTAAAACATCAGACGCGGCCACAGTTAATCTTTCCTCCTCTTCTACACTTCATGAAACGCACATTATGAAAACACAGATGTCGGCTTGGAAAATTACGTGTTAAAACAATATTTGTGAATTTGAACAAAAACAAAAAACCAGAAAAATATCAAAACAAACTCGAATGATCTTAAATTCAAAACCGCATTTAGCAAACAAGAAAATTTTGAGAAAAATAGAAAAACAATCGTATGATCATGGTCTAAGTAGGAAAAAACTTGGAAAATTTTTTGGTCAGTTAAACTACCGCTTAAAATGTAATTATTTGCTTATTGGCCATATTAAAAGAAGTCAAAAAGGAAGAGTTAGTTTAATATTCCTGTTCGTAATATAATTACTTAGGCACAAAATTTATTTTTATGTAGAATCATAAATAGTATTTGCGTTTCAGAAAAGCTTAAAGAAGTTTCCTTCAGAAGTTCAAAAATACATTCAGATCAAGAGAGTGCCTTCAGAATTTGCCGCGCACTTTCTGCACTTTCTTAAGTATTCTTTAGAGAATAAGTCTAAAACTAATTGGACAATGTTCGGTTCCTTACTAAAGAACCGTTTATGTCAGGACACTTTTCAATGTCGAAATAAAGAAGACATATTAAAAATACTGCTATTCCTATGCCTGATAAGGACACCGCAGTGCCATCAACAGTACTCACTGCATTAATAGCCACTTCAGGCTATCCGGAGGAGTCAAATCCAAAGAGCGAGGAGGTGACCACCAACTCGCTTGAAGACAGTTTAATGGATGACCATGATTGAGGTTATCCTAATAAACCTCCATCGGAGCTAGACAGCTACCAACGCTCTGACGGCTAAAATCAACACAGGTAAAATACATATAGCTTTAATCCAGGAACCTTGGACGATTCGCAACAAGGTTTCTGGATTAAATCACGTAAATTTCCAACTTTTCTACGCTGATACAGGATCTCGCCCGAGAACATGTATCTTATGTCACAAGAACTTATGTTTTCTCCTCTCAACAGGATTATCAACATCGGATGCAACGGTGCTGAAGCAAGGTCGTGGCAACATATTCCTTGCATATATTTACCTGCCTTTCGATTCTCCGACACTACCACCAACGTCGGATCTGATGAAACTGGTTGAAGAGGCACAAAGGAAAAATAAGAAAATTGTAATAGGTTGTGATGCCAACTCGCACCATGTAGCTTGGGGTAGTACAAACACCAATCGCAGGGGACAAGCCCTCATGGATTTCTTTAATACTAAAGACTTGATAACATTGAACTTAGGTAATAAAGCTACCTTCGTCAATAGAATCAGAGAAGAAGTATTAGATATAACTATATGTTCAGAAGAGCTTATAAACGAAATTGAGGATTGGAGAGTTTCGGACGAGCACTCCTTTTCTGATCATCGGTACATAAGATTCAAAATACTAAGCCACCACCAAAGCCGATAAAGTTTCGGAATAAGTCGAAAACTAATTGGACAATGTTCGGGACCTTACTAAAGAACCGTTTAGGTCAGGACACTTTTCAATGTCGAAATAAAGAAGACATAGACGCCAAAGTAGAAATGCTCACAAGTGCCTTAGTTGAATCGTTCGAGGACAGCTGCCGTCTGCGAGAACGGAGATCTGCCCAGAAGAAACCCTGGGTAACCGGGGAGATCCGGAACCTTGGTTAGACTCTTCGCAAACTATTTAACCGGGCACGGCGTAAAAAGACCGCAGTATACTGGAATGAGTATCGTAGTAAACTTGGTGAATATAAGAAAATTGTTCGTAAAGCCAAACGAGACTCCTGGAAACTTTTCTGTGAACAGGTAGACAGCGTAAATGACGTATCGAAGATAAAAAAATTCCTATCCAAAACTCATGTCTAACCGGAATCTATGGTCGATGATACGGGCAGGAGGCTGGAGGATATGGAGGAGACAATGAAACTCCTAATGGACTCTCATTTCCCACCCGGTATATCGAATAACATAGATGAACCGATATTGGAGGAAGGGGAAACTAACACGGAAATTGTAATTACATCTGTTATGGTTAAAGGGGCAATCAAGAGCTTCGCTCTCTATAAAGCTGCAGGGCCGGACGGCATTTTCGCGGCACTCTTACAGATCGAGGCGAGACTGGTTTCCGTACTTCTGTCTCAGATATTCACTGCATGCTTGAAATTCCAATATACTCCCATTAAATGGCAGGATGCAAGGGTAATATTTATACCTAAACCTAGCTATTCGACACCTACGCAGAGAAAACAGATTCGTTGTGATAACCGAAATTGTTTCCAATCGAATTCAGTAGGTTCTAGCAACTATACTAAAATTCGATTGTAATTATTGAAAAATTCGGTTACTATTACTGTATATATGGTGTACACAACTATTTTTGTTTATTATTCGGAAATACGTATTGAAATTATTGGTATTTGCAACTGAATAATTTTTTATTAATAACCAATTTGTGGATTTTGTGTATTTTAAAATACATTTCATTTTATTTACAATATTTACAAAAAATATGAATCTGTATAAACTTGCAAAACTTATATATATATAAAAATACAGCTCTCCCCTTTAGTTTTGATAATTTGATGATAAACGCTATGTTTATGTGCCAAGGATTTTGCTTTCATCTTTTCTTTGCCTATCTAACATGTCCAAAGAAGTATTACCTTTCCACGCCTCTTGGAATAATGAAACGGTGGGTAGAACCACAAAGATTCTATGGGGTGACCCTGATGAGAGCAAGACGAGAAATCTCCTCAAAATGAGAAAGTATGAGGTTAGTATGATGGTACGTATTCTGAGTGGACACACAGGATTACGTGCACATCTATACAAAATAGACGTGCGGATTCAGACGAATGTACAGCATGTGGAGAGGACAGTGAAACTCTGGAGCACTTTCTTTGTCACTGTCAGGCATTCATCGAAGTTAGATCCAAGTGTCTTGGAAGTAATGTTATTCCGGAAATAACATTCCAAACTAACACTGATTGGGAAATTCTTAGGAATTACGTCCAGGAAACTGAGTTTCTGAACATGGAAAAATAATACATTCAGTGAATTTTTTTTCATGAATTGGAGCGCACAACAGGCCCGATAGCGGCCTAGTTAGTTAGTTAGTTAGTTAGTTAGTTAGTTAGTTAGTAGTAGTTAGTTAGTTAGTTAGTTAGTTAGTTAGTTAGTAGTTAGTTAGTTAGTTAGTAGTTAGTGGTTAGTTAGTTAGTTAGTTAGTTAGTTAGTTAGTTAGTTAGTTAGTTAGTTAGTTAGTTAGTTAGTTAGTTAGTAGTTAGTTAGTTAGTAGTTAGTAGTTAGTTAGTAGTTAGTAGTTAGTTAGTTAGTTAGTTAGTTAGTTAGTTAGTTAGTTAGTTAGTTAGTTAGTAGTTAGTTAGTAGTTAGTTAGTTAGTTAGTTAGTTATTTAGTTAGTAGTAGTTAGTTGTTAGTTAGTTAGTTAGTAGTAGTTAGTTAGTTAGTAGTTAGTTAGTTGTTTAGTTAGTAGTTAGTTAGTTAGTTAGTTAGTTAGTTAGTTAGTTAGTTAGTTAGTTGTTAGTTAGTTAGTTAGTTAGTTAGTTAGTTAGTAGTTAGTTAGTTAGTTAGTTAGTTAGTTAGTTAGTTAGTTAGTTAGTTAGTTAGTTAGTTAGTTAGTTAGTTAGTTAGTTAGTTAGTTAGTTAGTTAGTTAGTTAGTTAGTTAGTTAGTTAGTTAGTTAGTTAGTTAGTTAGTTAGTTAGTTAGTTAGTTAGTTAGTTAGTTAGTTAGTTAGTTAGTTAGTTAGTTAGTTAGTTAGTTAGTTAGTTAGTTAGTTAGTTAGTTAGTTAGTTAGTTAGTTAGTTAGTTAGTTAGTTAGTTAGTTAGTTAGTTAGTTAGTTAGTTAGTTAGTTAGTTAGTTAGTTAGTTAGTTAGTTAGTTAGTTAGTAGTTAGTTAGTTAGTTAGTTAGTTAGTTAGTTAGTTAGTTAGTTAGTTAGTTAGTTAGTTAGTTAGTTAGTTAGTTAGTTAGTTAGTTAGTTAGTTAGTTAGTTAGTTAGTTAGTTAGTTAGTTAGTTAGTTAGTTAGTTAGTTAGTTAGTTAGTTAGTTAGTTAGTTAGTTAGTTAGTTAGTTAGTTAGTTAGTTAGTTAGTTAGTTAGTTAGTTAGTTAGTTAGTTAGTTAGTTAGTTAGTTAGTTAGTTAGTTAGTTAGTTAGTTAGTTAGTTAGTTAGTAGTTAGTTAGTTAGTTAGTTAGTTAGTTAGTTAGTTAGTAGTTAGTTAGTTAGTTAGTTAGTTAGTTAGTTAGTTAGTTAGTTAGTTAGTTAGTTAGTTAGTTAGTTAGTTAGTTAGTTAGTTAGTTAGTTAGTTAGTTAGTTAGTTAGTTAGTTACAAAGCTTCCCTGAGCATTGGAAATGAAAGATGTTTAAATATTTAGAAGGAAAAATTAAGTATTGTTGTTCTATATTGGCCTTCGTAATTCAGATTTTTATTTCCGGTTTTCAAAAACAAAAATTCTTTACAATTTGTAGTAAAAATCAAGGTTTCATCACCTGAACTCCTTATTAAACTAATACTAAATGAAATTTAACCAAAAATATCTTTCTTTTGTGGTATGGGCCACATACCGAGCATCCTCTATTATTTACCAACTAGAATTTTTTTCGTTTTTTTTTCTGCTAAACTATTTAAATATTGTTGCTTAAACACAATTTAACATTTGTTTATATATTTACACATCATGTTACCGGCATTTACTGAAGCGGCTGATGTTACTGCACGAAAAACCCTTCATTGAGAAAAAAAACTCATCATATGTAAGTGATTTCTTTATATTTGCCAAATAGTAACCAAACTAAAGATGAACTTCAGCATCACACGGACAGCATGATATTTATTTTAGTAGAAAAAACGCCGGGTGTTCATAGATCTTTGTTAACTGGTAAATTCTATAATGTTCTTGTAGTCATATTTGTTTATTTGTTTTTACAAACACATACATTTTACCACAATCGGTATAAACAAATGATTCTGATTCAAGAAACATTTCAATAATCCGTTAAATGTGTGCAAATATGTACTTAAACTTAAACCTACCATCAAAATACATTAAACAATGATCGTAGACTCACAAAAGTAAGTATATACATTCTGGATATTTAATAGATTCTAAAACGATCTAGAAACGTTCTTCTGTTGAACGACAGACAGATAGCGTATACCAAAGTATACTTTGGCGTATACATTTTATGCACACACACACTGTCATGTATGGCAAACATCGAAGCATATCTTATCCTATATCATCTTATAGGGCCTTCTTTACAAATCAACCCGATATATGAGGAAATAATGCAGCCTAAATTTAATAAATCCCTAGATTGTTTTAAATGATAAAAGGATATGTCCATAAAGACTTCAGTCCATATAGAGATCCGCTATCCGAAATCCACTTTTAACTTAAAACAGATATCTTGGTGTTGGGGGTATATAATTCGGAGCAGCCTTTCTAGTTTCTTCTACGTTTTTAATTTTTTTTATAAAGTAGGAAAGCAATGCTGGCCATAGCTGACCATATGATACCCTACACCAGTTATGAGTATTTTTTTAAATAAATTTTTTTTATAAAAATGTATTATGTTCAATTTTACTTTAATTACTCCTCCCAGGGGAATATTACCTGGTCTTCCCCATCCTCCCCATCCCGGGAGAAAAGGTGTTACCACTACCTATAGCCTGCCTGGACTATAAACTGATGATCAAATGCCGAATCAAAAGAAGTCATCAGACCTGGGCGATTGTAAACGGAATTGAAGCCTTTTGGATCTCTGAATTTAAGCAACGGGGCAGCAATGATCAGAGATTAGATAGCGTGAGTACTTGACCAAAGTGCTTGAACATGGAACGGCGAAACCATGTACAAAAATTGATAACAGTGTTTAAGGGGCACAAAGGGGCGGTGGTGAGTCGTGAGGCAGCAGGTGTTCACTTTAAAGCACTTCGACTTAGAAAGTGATTCAGAGTCGATCGGTATACTTTAAGGTAGATGTAGGACTAATAATTTGGTGCATCACAAACATCAGCACAAACGTATAATACCCCAATACAACAACAACAACAACAACAAAATCACCAATAAATTTGACATCGAAGTTCTTAATTTATATAAACCTTAAACAAAATTTACTTTTCAAGAACTCAACTCGATTTTCTATCTCTCACCAAAGAAGTCTTATGAGAATTTTTGTTCAATTGCAATGCATTAGGAAAACATACACGTTACTTAAGTGTCACATTAAAAGGACATTCTTAAAATTGTTAAATGTCTTCAAGTTGACTTTAAATTGATTAGTTATAACAGATTTGATCTCACTAGCTTGATAATCGCCCTTTCCTGGACAAAAAGCAAAAGCTACACTTTAAGCCGATGGCAGAAATGTCAACGTAAATGATAGATTACAAATCCCTATTTGTAATGGTGCTTTGTAAAGAGCGTTTAAAACATTCATGGCCATAAATGGTTTAAAAGTTAACACTTTTCAAAATCACATATCAGAAATCAAAGGGATCATCGCTAAACGTTCCGAGATAGAGATTAATCAAGTAACAACAGCAAAAACTCCAACAACAACACTAACAGCAACAACTTTAAATTGCTGAGATAAAAGTCATCAAGAAAAACATTTTTATAGATTAATTTTTTTGTTTTGTGTTATTGTTGTTGTCATTTTACGTTTAAGCCAAAAGAATAAAACATTGTACCCAAATACATATAAAATACAATGACCATATTGGTCATGTGGAAAATGCAGCATATAAACAACAATGACAGCTGATTTGAAGTCTAAACATGTCGTTGCAATTAAAAATCGCCTTCTGCGATGGTGGTACAAACTACTTACATACAGAAAGACAGACAGACAGACAAACAATCATCCAAACAAACGTTCTAGTACTTGTACTACATACTCGTAAATAGTTACTTGGGATGTTTGTATGTATGTAGCATTGAATGAGTGTTTAATACTTTATACGAGTCCATCCATGTATTTCAAGTAGATACTTTGCAATGCAAGTATCATTTAGTAGAGATAATGTATGTTGTACGTATCAAACTAAATGTAGATGCATAAGTTATTGGTGGAAGAAAATAAAAACACATTCAGCAAAACTATAAACTCGCTAATGCGCAGGTGCGGCTTTCAATAAGACCTGAATATTGTTTAAATGCATGCACGCACTTTTTCGGTGTCTCATACTCAATCTGTATGACGCACTTACTATCCCAAAAACACAACAAGAAAGACACAAGAAACACGAATACACGTAGTAGTTTTTCTGTTTTGTAGTTTCTGGTATGTAAATTGTTTTTTTGGTTTATACTCGTAAGTTAATAAATGATCAAAGATCAACAAATGTAGTTACAAGCAGAGCTTTTAAGTAATTCATTCCAAAAATGTTTGTTTTTTGCAATTCTGAAGGTAGTACTTGCTTGAGACTAAATTTAAAATAATCCACTAACTTATGAAAACATTCAAAGATACAACTGTGGAACTTCAATGACGCGTTAGTTCGAAAACTTTAACTAGTCCAGGTTTTGGAATTATCTTTTATACTTTAAGGTAACGAAATGTTGTCCGCCACCACTGTCTATATTATTACCTTGATGAAACCCCCATCATGGTGTTATTGAAATCCTGGGCAAAAGAAATGCTACCAATACCTGTCGGGATTACAAAATAGTGATGATCAAATGTAACTTCAGAATTATTTGACATGGGGTAGAACGAGAGAACCAAATAATCTAATACCATGGAAACCGGTAGCTCACAGGGCAGAGTTTCGGACTTTGCCTTGTCCCTGTTATTGAAGAAAAGAATATTGGTTAAATGACTTATACATGGCAAAATCTATAATTCTGGATAAGTTCAGCGATATCCCACGGAGGACCCCCGTGGTCAAATTATATTGATGAAAGACTCCATCTTTGTGTGATTGTAATCCCGGGGAAAGAATTGTTACCAATACCTCTACCTTACCTTGGAATTAATTGACATGGGGTCGAACCAGAGAACCACATAATCTGGTATTACGGGTGGCCAGATGCCCTCAGGTTTTTGTCCTGGCAGTCAGTCAGAGGTCCCTTCGGGATCTACGTAGTGGGTGTGGTTTAAACCCAAATTCGCTGGAAGAGATGTCGGTTAAAGGACATGCATCCTCGGCCTTGGATTGAATTGAATTGACATGGAGTCGTACCAGAGAACCACATAATCTGATAATACGGGTGGCCAGAAGCCCTCAGGACTTTGTCCTGGCAGTCAGTCAGAGGTCCCTTCGGTATCCACGTAGTGGCTGTAGTTTAAACCCAAATTCGCGGGAAGAGAATGTCGATTAAAGGACTGATGCACAGTGAAATCTATAATTTGGGATAAGTTCTGTGCTGTTGCGAAGTCAACAGATACCCCACAGATAAAGGTGGTACTATGCGTTGGAAATAAGTTGGTGTTAAGTGTATATGATACGGAATGAATGTAGGGGTATGCGAATCTTAACCGCCCGTATTTTAAAAATGACCCATACATTGGAACTTCCGACTGTGGGTCACCAACTGTGGTTTTCGATATGGGAGCTGGTATTTGTGGCCACAACTTCCAAAAGGCCATCCCCCTGGTATACTATCCTTCAATCTTTCAAGCAGAAATATGTATATGTAAACTGTTTTTTGTGCTAGGGAGTGTGTTAGGAGAAGAACCAAGGGATTGAGAATTTTTATAATGTCGGATAGCCAAGCATCACAAGGCCTTATTGTCATACGAAGTTAGGTCGGGTGTTGTAATGGACTGCTTGACTTCACTTAATGAATTAGGTAAACAAAACAAACTGACTTTATGCTGGATACCTGGCCATGAGGGTCACTATGGCAAAAGAGCAGGCTGCCTAACAAATAGTAGCGCTCGTCGCCAATTAATTGGCCCTGAGCGCTTCTTTGGCCTTCTCCAAGCATACGCAAAAGCTAAATGCTACTCTTGGGTGAAATCTGAATTTGCTCGCCATTGGGAAGCAATACCAGGGCTTAGACAGACAAAAAGTTTCATAACACTGTCAAAGGGAAAATCCCAAAAGCTACTAGCGCTCAATAAAAGCGATATCAGAGTATTAACGGGATTACTTATTGAACATTGTGGTCTTAGGTACCATCAATCTATAACTAATTTATGCAGATTCTGTGGCCTACAAGAGGAAACCTCAGAGCCTTACTAGCCCCAAGAGACATCTTCAACTTCTCGCCAACTAAACCAGTTATCTTCGTGCGTGAACTGAAACTATTATAGTGAACCAAAGTGCTGCACATAGCCGCATAGGTCGTAGAGCTTCGTGCCCCATCTATCCAAATCTAAAATCTACCCACCCGTATACCCAAAGTGAGTGTGTCGGATGAATTAGAAGTGTGCTAGGTATCTTATACAAGGATACCATTGAATTTTCCTTCCTTGTCCAGGTACTCTGTGAGTAAGAACAAAGTCCTCGGCTTATTTGATGGACTCGTGTTTCGGACTACCGAATAAGTCTGTATGTGCTCTTGCCTACTCCCATCTGCGCGGTTGCAAACGGAAGTGATGTTTTTGCATCTTGGAAGTTAAGCAAATGGTCAGAGATTGAAAAGCTCAAGTACTTGAGCATAGTGAATGTACATGGACCGGCAGAACCATGTACAAATATTGTGTGGTTGTAAACGGAACTGATGTTTTTGAGTCTCGGAAGTTAAGCAAGGGGGCAGCAATGGTCAGAGTACTTAAGCAAAGTACTTCTACGGAAACATTTGCAAGACTTGCAGAATGATCAAGGGAAACATTTTAAAGTATCTGTAAAAAAGAAGACAACGGAAAAGAAAAGGCGAATTTTACAACTTCCAAATCGCTTAAACAGATATGTATGTCCTTTAAAAATATGTTCGATATCCTTCAGTACTTTTGCTATGTTCACAACTTTTACTAAACTTTTAGTAAAAATAATTAAACTTTTAGTAAAAATAATTAATTCATTCCTTTAAAAACTGTTTACACAACTTGTTCATGAATTAACTAAACCTTCACCCACTGTCATCTTCGCCACCATAATAATATTTGTATTAACTATTTTGTTGTAAAATTTATTTTACAAAGAAACCACAAAAAGCTCTTTAATGTTATGGGTTGTTGTTATTATTATTGTTGTTGTTTTTGTCGTCTTCATTGCTATTTAGGGTCACCATTTAACATTTAAACAAAACATTTTTGTCATATAAAATATAATTTATGATCATACGATCGCTTTTAAAAATTGTTGTTTAAATCGTTAATGCAACTAAACAAAATAATAAAATAGAAATAAAACAATTGTTTATTATGACTACGAGTATAAAATACTCTCTTCGGCTTCAATTGCTGCTATTAGTCTCTACTTCTGTTTCTAAATTGAAATATTTCTGAAATTGTATTTCATTGCTGAGTGTATTGTTTGTGTAAAATTAATATGCATTGGATGATATTTATTGTCATTTTGGCAGTGTTTTGACCGGAAGTGGCCATTTGTTAATGTATAGAAAGTGTTATTGTAATCTTTATTTTGGTTTTTGTTATAATTTGGGTAACACGTATTAAGGCGAATGAAATAGTGATAACTTTTTTTTTTTTTTTTTTTGTTATTTAAAAACAAAACAAATAAAAATTACTTATATTTTCTATAATAATAAAATAAAATGTGTGTTATGCACGTGTTAAATTACTCAACAATTCTAAGACATCAATCGAATAGTTACGTATGGATCGATCGATCGATCGATTGATTTGGTCGCTTTGGTTTTATGGTTTTCTGCGGCTCATTGTGACTCACTTAATATGTACTCTGGTCACTTAGTCAATTTTGTTCAATTGTATTTATTTGTCAATAACAATAATAATTTGTTTAAATTTGTTTATAAACAGGTGTTTCTTTGTTATTTTGAGGCTACATTTGAACGTGATGTGGAAATATTAAATAAATGGTTTTCTAAGAAAGTCTATGTAGTTTTATTATTCCTACATATTTGCATTTAATAACAAAAAATGTCATTAGCAAAATATTAAGACATATTAAAGTACGTTTGCATTAACATTGGACTTTGGCAAAGTTAATATCATAATGTGGGATTATTTGATTAGCACAGTGTATTTATTCTTTAGTTTTTTTTTTTGCAAAATTATGTTATAGAATTCATGCCCAGCAAAAACTGATAAATACTTCCGATTTGAATGAAAAGAACTGCCTGAGTTTGAGGGGTTCAAAGTTGGACATTTTCGTCATACAGAGTTTTTATTTCAAATGAGTGTAACTTTTTTTGGAAACAGTGAAGAAATACCTATCTAGACTTCTTTGGACTATTTACTAGGAATAATAGGTCAAAAGTTACACTCATTTGCAAAAAATAAAACCTTGTATGACCAAAATGTCTAATGACCGATATAGCTGAAAATTTGTGTCATCCAAATCGATTTTTTGAGTTGCGTCACTTAACACAAATTTTCTTGAAATTTTCACAGTGTATTCCTCTATGTCTGGAAGAGGTTATAGGCTACTTTTTATTTTGAAATTTGAAGTGGGCGAGGAGCCACGCCCCTATTAAAGAAATATTAAATCAGTATATCTGTGATAATATAATAGTTAGAGTCCTCAAATTTTATCGGAGCCACTTTAGTGTCAATATGATTATTTAGGACAAAAAGTAGGCGGACTAGCAGCAGAGGGCGTCGCACCTCCCGTATAAATTAAATAGAAAAATTTGTTTATCTTGGAAACTATTACAATTAGAATCTTATAATTTTGCACGAAGAACTTTAACAATTAGCGGACTACCAATGAGGGGAGCGGTACCTCCCATATGAATTAAATACAATAATTCTTTTATCTGGTAAACTAAACTGAACATTTTGTAAAAAACAGTGCGGATTTTCATCTGGGGGCTTGGAGCCCCCAGATATTCATATGAACATTTTGAGAATAACGGGTGGACTTGACACATTCCATATGAATTAAATACAAAATTTCGTTTATATGGGAAACTAATAGAACTAGATTCTTCAAATTTTGCTCATATTAATTTATTATTCATCTGAACATTTTGGAGGAAAAGAGCGGACTTTCATCTGGAGGGCTTGGAGTCCCCATATGAATAAAATAAAAAAATTCGTATATCTAAGAAACTATTAGAACTAGAATCTTCAAATTTTACTTGAAGAACTTTGACATTCATCTGAACATTTAGAGAATAACGCGCGGACTTTCAATGGGCGGCTTGGAACCACATATTTGAACATTTCGAGTATAACGGGCGGACTTTCAATGGGGGACTTGGCACCTCCCATATGAATTAAATACAAAATTTCGCTTCTCTGGGAAACTAATAGAATAATAGAACTAGATTCTTCAAATTTTGCACAAATTGCTTTAATATTAATCTGAACATTTTGGAGGAAAGGAGCGGACTTTCATCTGGAGGGCTTGGAGCTCCCATATGAATATAATAAAAAATTTGTATATCTGAGAAACTATATGAAACATATATGAATTAAATACAAAATTCCGTATATCTTGAAAACTGTTAGATTATTAAAATTTTTCATCGATAGATAGAAATTGGCGAACTTGCAATAATTTGCTTGGCAGCTCTCATATGTAACATATTGTAAATCTGGAAAGATATTGTAGTTAGAATCTTGAAAATCGTTAAATTGGTTTTTTATTTATAGTGCTTTTAGGGTAGCAAAGCACACTGGGTATAGCTAGTAAATATATAAATATAAATGTGATAATGATAAACACATATGGGTAAATTTCGTGTCAAGTGTCCCAACTTTTAAAATCGATGTCTCCTGAATTGAATGAAACTTACACCAAGGTTAGTACTATCGGTAAAGAACTGCCTGAGTTTGAGGGGTTCAAAGTTGGGCATTTTGGTCATACAAGATTTTTATTTCAAATCAGTGTAACTTATTCTGAAAACAGTAAAGAAATATCTATCTAAACTCCTTTATACAATTTTTGCTATGAAATTCGACATAAACATGTTCTGTTCAAACCAAAACCTCTTTCCGAAAAGTTATGAGGATCGGTTCATAATCAATAGCGAAGACTCTGGTAAAATTTAACCCCCCTAACTCTTCTTTTATATACGAAATCGTACTAACGACAGATAGACTATGTCCGTACGTCCATCTGTCATTAGTAGTTGGATCATCGTACCCTTTGTCCGTTGAATTTAAGAACTTGATAGAAATTTAGTTCTATGTATTGAAATCAGCGATCTCCGCCTACTATGGGCGATTTTCGAAGTACATATTTTGGTCGTTTTTACCAACTACTGTAGAATTTACTAGTATCTTGGATATACAATATTAGTATTATATAATGTACTATGTTAAAGATTGTAACCAAAATTCAATGAAATTATACAACGGATTTACACAGCTCGTGTCATCAAAGACATTCAAACTGATTAACGGATTATTTTGTTCACTTTTTATTGGCGTAACAAAAAATTGGATCCTTAAAAAAAAAAAAAACAACCGCAAAATAAATTCCCTACCACCTGGAGCTACACATATACATAAATCAAAATAACTAATCATATTACCCCAACACCATGTCTGAACATTCGCTCTCGTTCCTATACCATTTCAAAAGGATTAACAAAATTTCCAATAAATCTTTAAACGATTTGGCGCCATTAACGATAAATCCAAATATGTATGAACAATGTCAACGTTAGTCATCTGCCGTATTTGCACAATATATAACGTACTCGTATCTTACGGAAACGGAAATGTTACAATACAAAATAACTGGGTAAGAGGTAAAAGAGAGGAAAACATGCAACAAAACAACATCTGACTGAATTATCGGAAATATTGATGCAACAATATTTATCTCACTATATAAAACAATAATGTGACATTTCAATGTCACAATGTGTTTGTTACATCAAATGCTTCACACAGAGAGGAAAAGTGCAGCAAATATCCTGGCAGCCACACATTTAGTAAATAACACTTGGGTGTCCTAGTTACAGTAAAAGGGACCCCTATTGTTGTGTTTGTTGAATTGTTAAATACTTGTGTATTGAGAATATGGTACTCAAATGTTGAACACATTTTTATTGCATTCGTATATTTTTTTTTATTAATGTTTGATTTTCATTTCACATTATTATTGTTCGATATTAAATGGTTATAAAGACAAACATATATAAATACATAGCATGTGATGCATTCCCCTCAAAAAAGTACTAGTGAAAGTGAAATATACGAGGATTGGCAAAGAAATGTTTGATATCAAAAATATGTTTAAATCCTACACCACTGTACTGGAGAAGGTATTATACGTTTGTGCTGAAGTTTATAACGCAATCTAATATCTTCTAAAAATAGTTTTTAAGCCTAAATAAAAAGGGTTTTTCTTAACGATCGGGCCCTGTTTACGGGCTCCCATACAATGACCCCTTCAGAAAATTGTTTACATAAGACGCTATTTAATTAAATCTTCTAGATGTTTTTGTCTTAGATATAATCATGAAAAGTTATCTGAAAATATCTGGAGTTATTTAACAGTGTCTGGCGTTAGTACTAACAGATTTTAGATCCTATTCTTATATATGGATTTCTGTTAGGGGGAGAACAATTAAGATGAATTTCTTGGCCTTTAAGTACGTTTGTTAAAAATACGTTTTGGCAGAATTGGTTAATGTACAACAAGATGAGAACATGGCTGGTGTGATCAAAAGGGTGCAACTTAATCCAAGAACATCGATTTGCCATGATCAGGAGATCATGAACGTTGAATAATCGATCAATCTTTTACGCACTCAATTTAGTAATCGTGTTATCAGCCTTCTTCGTAATGACAAATGGCCGACTCGGCGCTGCAAATTGGTGACTTTTTAATGTGTTTTTGTGAGTTGCCATGTGAATAATCCAGAAACGATCTGATAACTTTAAAGTTAATATCGTCCGAACCATTTGTATAATACTAGAGTCTAGAGTGTCTCTAAACTGAGGGACAAAGCGGGCCTCTAGTTCTATATTGAAGATCCAGAAACAGAAATATACTACCGTCTACCTAATCACAATACTAGCTTCCAGACAAAAGTCCGAGCAATAACGGAATACGTAAACTGGATAAGAATACATATGGCGTCAAAAGCGGTTAACATATTTTTCCGATTACGAGAGGACAATTAGTACGTATTGCATATTAAGAAATCTTCAACCGAATACTCTACTCTGATACCCATATTTGTTTAATATGGATACCAGGCCACTCGGAAGTAGTCGACAACGAAAGAGCGAATATACTGGCTTTAAAAGGGATGGGCGCTTGGAGTAATGAAACTGTGGGTAGAAACACAAAGATGCTATAAGGTAAACCTAAGGAGAGCTGGACGAAAAGACTTCTGAGAATGAGTAAGTCTGAATGAGTAAGTCTGATGGAAATACATATGTATCTTGGGAGCGATATCATTCCGGATATAACGTCATTTACGAATACTGATTGGGAAATTCTAAGGAATAACGTGCAGTTAACTGATATTCTTAACATCAGACGATAATACCTTTATAGATCACTATTTAATGTTTTTGTTTTTACCAACAAATATTTTCTATGAATAGGTGCGCACCAACAAGCCCAATAGTGGCCTAGATGTATTTCTTCGGATTTGATGTATGTAGTATACATCCTCCAGGCCAATATCATACTAAATGACATTCATGAGTAAACTAGATTCAAACCTAGATATTTCATCATTGACGAGATCATGTCAAACTATGATCTTTTCGACTCTATTTGTCATTTTTCGCCTAATAAAAAACCATGATTATCAACATAACCCAATCATCAAATTCAGCGGAATATATCCGACAAAGCCATTAAAAATTACACTTTTGGATCCGTGAGATATGTTATACTCCGATCTAGTTTAACTATGTTATATTGCGACCTATTTTCAATAAACTAAATTTATCAAATGTTTTATACGATCAACCCTCGTACACAATTTATATATTTTGTGTTCATCATCTCATCTCCTCCCAATTTAATTATTTCCTATTAGTATTGAATGTAGAATCATAATGAGTATTGTATATAGAATTTTTGTTTACATTTTGACGACCAGAAAATAAAACCTCATCATTTAATTCCTATTGAGTGTCCGTAACCAAATAAATAGTCAGGCTGGCAGTCATTTAGCTCGCCGTCCGTCAGTTTAGGATAACTAGATAAACACATAAATATTTGTCGCATCATTATTACGCATTTATCAATGTTGAGTCAGACAATGGGTTTGTAAAATTGTCTATATCCTGTGTGCAGTGTGATGATGCCATGTTGCATATTGTGCTCGTTCGTTATGCATTGGCAAACAATTCAGCACATTTCAGGATATTGTTATTGTTGTTATAGTTGAAATAGTATTTTCTTTTTGCTGTTTTTAAATCCTGTCAAAACAAAATGTGATTATCGATAATTTATGATGTCCTTTTTGTGATCCCTACCATGATGTTAATGTTATTTGTATATGTGTTTTATGACACTAACTGTGATTTAACCAAAAAACTTTCATTCAGCTGCTTTTTTGCTGCAATTTGCCTTAAAAGTCAAAGGCCTTAATAAAAATTATCTGCTTTTTCAACGGAATTTCATTTTGTTTTCGCTGCACTTCCTCCTCCTTCTTCTTCTTCGTCGAGTGCATGCATGTTCATGTTATGGCTTAGGCCTTATTACTGTTTACTGTGTTATGGATTTTATTGTTTATTTTGAGTTGTTCTTTCTCTCTTTGTTGTTGGTTGTATGTTTAAAGTTTTCGTTCGCCTGACCGATAAAGTTTGGGTTATGTTTACATACATTACATGCCAATAGATACGCGTTACATGCCATTTTATCAGACTTATTAAAGGGGGGCCTCCGGTTTTTCCTTTACAATTCATGTGTACCACATACCACATTCTTGTATTTGTATGATATGTACTGTTAACTTTGTTCTTGTTGTTATTATTGTTCGTGATGTTGTTTGTATTTGTTCAGAAGAACATGTTCCTCTTCGGTTATCAATTTCATAGAGCGAAGAACATGTTCAAGCCAATCATGCTACACAGCAAACAATGTTCTGTTGCCGTTTCTTCTCGAGGCACTTATAATTATAACTATTAACCCTTTAAAGACGTAAGAGTAAGATTATAAGTTCGATTTTTGGAAATCAATAAATATGGAACTAGAATAAATAATATGGAATTGGAACCAAATTTATACATATATGTGTATAGAGTAAATTAGGAAATCAACTTTCCAAAATAAACTAAAATAGGAAGTGTTCCGCGATCTCTCGGTTTGATTTGTTTGAAATGCTATAAAAGGGAAATGCTAATCAGATTCTGAGTTCCCAAACAATTCTAATATCAAACCAATCAATGCTTCAGAGCATTCAATAATGTTTTTTGAAAAAAAGTTTTATCCAGTTTTGGAGCTGTATTTCAGACCAATCCGTTCCAGTAGTATGTTAGATAACGTTGGGTTATTGAGGCAGCTAGTCACCCATTGTGTTACCCTGCAACGGATCCTGAGAATACCAACCTTTAGGACATTACATGCCCTTGTTCAACATGGAATAAAACTAGCCAGAGCCAAGGAAGCCGCATGTCCATGCAGTATTGGACTGCTTAGAAACATAGTCCTGATATTTGTCAAAGCAGGGCAGAAGCAAAAATGTGTCCTACAGTTTCCTCTTTTGCCATTAGGCTAGGTTATCACAGGTAGCCAATACAGCTTTACTTGGGTCCAAGTTGATCCCTTTGTAAAAATACCTGTAAGAAGTAAAGAAAGATGGGGAAATGTACACAGAAAAAAATGAAATTCAAAATCAAACAAAAAATTCATAAAGCCAAGTATTTTTTTAACTAAAATAGGACCTATCACGAAATTCGTAAAATCAAGTACTCAAATTCGTAAATTCTTTATTGAAAAAATTTCAGGATTTTTCTTATTAAAATAATATACTATTTACGAAAAACATTAATAAATATTCGCCACATTTCCAAACAATTATTTTACTAAAACAATAACGCAAATTATTTGTATTTGTACTGAAACTCAAGCAATTATTTTATCTGAAACAGATAAATTATTTATTGTATTTTGGCAATAATAATAAACAAAATTCCTTATTGAATCTATAAAAATTTTGTTAAAAAATATATATTGAATTTTAACAAAAATTTTACGAATTCTATAAAATTAAAATTTGTAGAAAAAAGTACTTATATACTTACAACAAATTTATTTCACATTCTAGAAATTATTATTTGTACTGTGAAAACTGAAACACTTATACATTAAATGTTATAAACCAAGTAAGAATTATATCAATTCATTTTAGTACATTCCAAAACTAGTTTTATTGTTGTATTCCATATGCTGACATATAAATAAAACTCAAACAAAAACATTTATTAAACCAGTAAAAATATTTACTGAAAATTAAATATATTTCAATAAAGTGTTTGTTAGAAAATCTTTTCCTTCTGCGTGGAAATCAAACAAATTCGTTATAAAACCAAATAAAAATATTTATAAAAATCGAAATTAAATTTAAGCAAACGATTGTTAAGAAAAAAAATGTGCATATTTTTTTCTGTGTAGAAAAGGCAGAGAGGAGAAGTGAAGAACCAGACCTAATTACCATGGAGTAAAAAGACGTGACTACAAAGATTACGTCCCAATTAATGTTACATAATCTTTGCAGTCACGTCTTATCGTCCATTCTGACAAATTTATGAACGCCATAAGACGTTCCAATTGGATACTCGATAGTTTTGATAGATCGCCAAAGTAAGCCATCTAAGCGCCCGAATTGGGGTCTCTGTTAAGGCAGGACAATTACAGAGAAGATGAGATATATGTAGACCTTTGGTCATCATAGAGAGGCCAGGTCATTCTTGATGACGAGCAGTAGGACAGAGATGACCATATAGTCTAATCAGATCGATATAAAAGTGGGGTGTCCCCTATGTGAAGGCGGGAACAAGTTTCTGCTAGTTCGTCCGCTTTAATATCTCCACATACATTGGAATGAGCTGGTACTCAGAAGAGTTACAGGCACGAATGGTTCGCCATCTCGTCATTCTCGAACCAGTCTGGATGTCGTGTAGACACTAGATAAAGATTTTATAGCAAGATTACTGTCAGTACAAATTCAAATATTTCCATTGCATATCCTTTAGTATCTCATTATTATAGCTTTATTAAAATGGGAAGAGACTTGTAGAAGACTTGGAACCATCAGTAAAGATGTGAAGTGTTTCACCATCTGAGAAAAATGGTTCATTTGACATCTTGACTGTAAATCTTTTGTGAAAATGGAGCTTGGGGGAGCAATGTTTTCGTCGGTGTTGAAGATCTCATACGATGCCGAACTACGAATCGCACCAATGACCATTAGCGAAGAGACACCATTATCCCTTCTATATGATTTCAATTGGTGTATTTATCGACATGAGTGGAAGGACTTGTTGATCAGCCAGGACGAATTTGGTCCAGTTCAATGATTATAAATCATCAGAGGAAAGCGACTAGTAGGCTCTTTGCCTAACCGGTCAATAATCTTTTGGGCGACACGCCGTTTATATGGTTAAACAGACGCTGATGGGTTTAACGGACGTTCCTATTGGACGAGATCCAATAGGATGTAATATACTTAAGATAAGAACGTACTGGTGCTACCGGACGCCCTCTCAGCAACGACAAGGGAAAATACCAGGTAGACCCAAGAGATTTGGTAGGCGCCCCATAAGGGAGAAACAGACGCTATCAGACAAGATGATTTGTAGTAATTATGTCAAATATTTTACAGATAAATCCGATGTTATTCAAATTAAAAATAATACCCTCGTCAGCTAAAATGGGTTAAAATTATTTCAGTTACAAACAAGTCGACCCATCTACATATCATAAACACTCATAAATACTAAAATACAAAAAATAATAATAATAATACTAATAATACAAATATGAACCAAGAATCAAGTATAGAAGCACGGCAACTAGTTAATAACAATATTACTAAAATAACAACAATAATGTCTAATATTCCTGTTGTTACTTGTATACGTACAACACATTGTTGTTTTAGTTAGTCAATTCAATTTCCGATGAACAACATCATCTAATGTTGTTGTTAAAGTTATTGTTGCTGCTGATGTTTTCTTTTTTTTTCTTAAAACATAACGTTGCTACTATTTAGTACTTGGAGCTGCATGTTAAAAGTAAGCTACCGATTTCAAACAGCAGGTTATCAGCAGCAGCAAACAACTAGTAACAATAATAACAACCAGAGCGCTCTAAAACGAGAACGACAAACACTGAGCACGCATTTCATGTCTACCGATATGAAGACAACAACAGCAATGACAACAACATTTTTTTTTTTTTTTTGTTAGAAAAAAAATGCTAGTAAGTAAGTTATTTTATGTTAACAACATATACCTATATATGTACAGCGTACAACTTAAAATAGTTAGATATATAGCCACTCTTACATTCGATTCGTCAGTTATTCAGTCATTCGACATTTGTAACATGTTAAAAGAATTTTTAATTAAACTACTTAACAATGTTAAATAAATGAATCTCTAAGATGATAAATGCAATTTATAAAAACTATAACAACAACTAAGGTTACATAAATGCACTCATAGATACAATGGAAATAATGATCATATAAATAGAGGTCTCTTCTTCAACTACCATAGTAGTACTTGATGTTTTCAAAATCCATTTAAATGAATTCATTATAGTGGCTAATGTAAGCATAACAATGTGTTAAGAAAATATGGATTATTTTTTTGATAAAAATTTCAAAAAAATGCTTTCAGCTACCAGAAATGCAACTCATAATCAAAACACTTTAAATTGTATTACGGATATATTTAACTGCCAAACACATTTCTGAAAGAAAATTAAATGAATGCCAATAGTAGATGAAGTCAAAAGCATGATAAAGCAGATTACCCAACATAAGAGATGTGTATTTACATTACAGAGCAAAAATATAGTCTGGGGTCTTGAGCACTAATAAACTTTCAGATTTAAGATAACAAGTAATGTTTTACAAATATTTTCAGTGTTTGCCTTGTCTGGCTTTATACTCGTAGTAGTTGATTCTGTCAGCACAATTTTCCATGACTTTGTTGATGGTTTCTGGGTCCTATATTCGCATAGTACCGACAGTAACCAGTCAAAGGCTGTGAAATTGAAATCAACAGAAGTCGGGTGCTTTACGTGAACCCCTGCAATTGGCCTATTTCACGGTGATAGTTTTTCAACCACACAGTGATCTATAGGCAAAGGGGTGATGATTCGACGGGATATTTTATATCCATCAAATAAGCCAATTTCAAGTTCTTACACGAAGAGAACAGTTAGTTAGTTAGTTAGTTAGTTAGTTAGTTAGTTAGTTAGTTAGTTAGTTAGTCAGTTAGTTAGTTAGTTAGTAGTTAGTTAGTTAGTTAGTTAGTTAGTAGTTAGTTAGTTAGTTAGTTAGTTAGTTAGTTAGTTAGTTAGTAGTAGTTAGTTAGTTAGTTAGTTAGTTAGTTAGTTAGTTAGTTAGTTAGTTAGTTAGTTAGTTAGTTAGTTAGTTAGTAGTTAGTTAGTTAGTTAGTTAGTTAGTTAGTTAGTTAGTAGTTAGTTAGTTAGTAGTTAGTTAGTTAGTTAGTTAGTTAGTTAGTAGTTAGTTAGTTAGTTAGTTAGTTAGTTAGTTAGTAGTTAGTTAGTTAGTTAGTTAGTTAGTAGTTAGTTAGTTAGTAGTTAGTTAGTTAGTTAGTAGTTAGTTAGTAGTAGTTAGTTAGTTAGTTAGTTAGTTAGTTAGTTAGTTAGTTAGTTAGTTAGTTAGTTAGTTAGTTAGTTAGTTAGTTAGTTAGTTAGTTAGTTAGTTAGTTAGTTAGTTAGTTAGTTAGTTAGTTAGTTAGTTAGTTAGTTAGTTAGTTAGTTAGTTAGTTAGTTAGTTAGTTAGTTAGTTAGTTAGTTAGTTAGTTAGTAGTTAGTTAGTTAGTTAGTTAGTAGTTAGTTAGTTAGTTAGTTAGTTAGTTAGTTAGTTAGTTAGTTAGTTAGTTAGTTAGTTAGTTAGTTAGTTAGTTAGTTAGTTAGTTAGTTAGTTAGTTAGTTAGTTAGTAGTTAGTTAGTTAGTTAGTTAGTAGTTAGTTAGTTAGTTAGTTAGTTAGTTAGTTAGTTAGTTAGTTAGTTAGTTAGTTAGTTAGTTAGTTAGTTAGTTAGTTAGTTAGTTAGTTAGTTAGTTAGTTAGTTAGTTAGTTAGTTAGTTAGTTAGTTAGTTAGTTAGTTAGTTAGTTAGTTAGTAGTTAGTTAGTTAGTTAGTTAGTTAGTTAGTTAGTTAGTTAGTTAGTTAGTTAGTTAGTTAGTTAGTTAGTTAGTTAGTTAGTTAGTTAGTTAGTTAGTTAGTTAGTTAGTTAGTTAGTTAGTTAGTTAGTTAGTTAGTTAGTAGTTAGTTAGTTAGTAGTTAGTTAGTTAGTTAGTTAGTTAGTTAGTTAGTTAGTAGTTAGTTAGTTAGTTAGTTAGTTAGTAGTTAGTTAGTAGTTAGTTAGTTAGTTAGTTAGTTAGTTAGTTAGTTAGTTAGTTAGTTGTGATGGCCATTCCTCATTCACTCAAGACTCTTAATATAACTCCTGCAGAAGCTGATGCTTGTGAACTTTTAGATCATCTATACTAGATCGGATATTCAATAAGTCTAGTATGTGCCATTTATTTTAACTTATTCTGCCACCTTTATACCAGGAACGATGTAGTGTTTGCAAATACTAAATAACCTAATGGCTTGTTTCAAAAGTTCTATATTTCTTTACCCAACTGTACAACTGCCTTCAATTCAATTGGCATGTCATTTATGAAGTTCGTTTTCCAACTTTTTCTTTTTTTGTTCAAATTCTTGTATAAAGAAGGCTTTTAAAATATTGCTACCACATTATAGAACATTTCAACGCGTTAGTAACAAGTATTTTTATGAATTCATATCAACTTATGTTAATGTCAGTCTGGCGAGTAGAACTAATATACATAGTACATTGTAGATCTAATAGGCATTGTATCTATTCTATTTTATTTACAATATTTTCTACTATTCCTTTATCTTAATTGTTGTTGCTGTATATTTTTGTTATGTGTCTGTTATTAAGAAGTCGAACGAAACACTAGAGTTAAAAAAGTCGAGTTTGTTAATGATGTTTATAAAATGATTTTCATGTATGTATCATCATTAATCAAAAGGAACGCGTTAAAGTTAAAGCTACTTACTTGTAATGATATCGTCATTATTGTTGTTGCATGGTGTATTGTTTGTGTTTGGGGGTCTTTTAAGATCAAACTGAAGAAATTTTTAACATAAAGAATTTTCAAAATGTATATTAATCAAATTGAAAGGCCGAAGAAAGCCTACATCAACGCTTTAACACTTGTTAATCATGGAATGTTGATAGAAAAAATAGAAAGAATTAATAAGATTTTTCAATTATGTAAAATATAATTGAAGTAAAGTGTCTGAATTAATGAAATTTTTGAGTCATTGATTCAAAAATCTGTTAGTCAAAATTTTAGGATAACCCACGTTGGTTCAAAGGAAATCCTCCAGTCTGCATATATCCTCATATAGAAAATAACTCAGAAGAGAGAACAATAATATTCATATCAAGCTAACAATCGTGTTCTAAGCCACAATACCTGACAATATTACCACACATTCGGCAATTGGTAAAACCAAAATAAGAGGAAATGAATTCCCCACAAATGATTCGTTTAAACATATGGAAAACGTAGTAAATCTCATGTAAACAATAAATCCACGTCTATTAATAAATTAATGAGGGGACATTATAGAAAATCCTTAAAAATCTGTTTATTTAGTTAAACGAACAAAAAAAAAACTGAAAAAAGAATTTTCTGCATTGTTGAAACGCTAAATGAATGATGCATTTAATAAATATTTACACTAAATGGCTTTTCCGTATTTTCCTTTAGAATGCAGAGAACACAACACTAAAATGCACATATTTACAATATTTGATCCTTTTAATGTATTTTCCTAAGTAATTTAAGATATTTATGATATTTACATAAAAAAACAAACCAAAACAATACGTAAATAATATAAAAATAACAAAGGATCATATTTGTTAATGGTTTTAGCATTAACTTTTCACACAACACAATCAAAAACGAAAAAAGAGACAGAATGGTGTACGATAAAGACTAAAGGAAAAACTGGCAACTTAACACTAAAACACATATGTGGAAGGATAATAAAGGATGTGCAAAAGAGCATGCGCAGCAACATGAAAAAACCACATTTGTTTGCTCACAAAAGGAAAGAGTAAATATTATATTATAAACGCACTCATATGAATCCAGTCTTACGTACAAATATTTGCACCAACATTCTCTCTATAGGATTCGTCCTTTTCTCTCAGCATTTGTGTATGTGAGCGTTTTGTGTATTTAGGATGTTGTATAAACAAAATACATGCAAAACCATCTAAACAATAGTTTTAAAACCAACTAAATATTTAAACTTAAGATTTTTGTGGTTGCATGTATGTACTCGTATGTGTAGTTTTATGTATTTATGAACAAATGACAAACGAATGCATGAATGAATGTATGAAAAGGGCAGCCATTGTGTAATCGTCTTTTTTGCGGTTTCAAAGGTGGATTATATTTTTGTTTTTCCAACATTAGTTAATGATGCCGTACATCTGGTGATTATTCAATAATATTTAGCTGCAAAATCATGACTGCAAATAAAATATCTATTAAGTTCTTGTGAGGATTAAGGATTTGGAAAATAACTCTGGGTTTTTTATGAATTTGCCCATTATCTATTAATTTTAATCGTTTTATTATGCGATTACTATGTTTATAGCCCACACTTTTATGCGAATAGTAAAGATAGCTGGATAGATAGATAGATAGGATAGATAGATAGATAGATAGATAGATAGATAGATAGATAGATAGATAGATAGATAGATAGATAGATAGATAGATAGATAGATAGATAGATAGATAGATAGATAGATAGATAGATAGATAGATAGATAGATAGATAGATAGATAGATAGATAGATAGATAGATAGATAGATAGATAGATAGATAGATAGATAGATAGATAGATAGATAGATAGATAGATAGATAGATAGATAGATAGATAGATAGATAGATAGATAGATAGATAGATAGATAGATAGATAGATAGATAGATAGATAGATAGATAGATAGATAGATAGATAGATAGATAGATAGATAGATAGATAGATAGATAGATTACATTTAAAACCTACAAGCAGTCAAAGACAAAACTTTTTAAAATAATGACTTCAACAAAAACTTATTAAAATAAAACTGCTCTTTTAAAATGTGGAGGTGTCACGCCCACTATTCCTATTTCACTTATTCTTCTCCCAAATATTCATGTTGATACCAAAATTACTAGTAAAAAATTGAGCACTCCTACATGTTGGTTTGCCAAATATTCCAATTTAAGAACTTGATTTATATGGTTCATGTGGCCTTCATTGTTGGCCTTGCAAAATTTGATAATTGTTGTTGTAATATCTAGTTTCCCAGATATACGATTTTTTATTTATTTTATATGAGAGGTGCTACGTCCACTTTCCCCAAATTTTTATATTGATGACAAAGATGATACTAAAGTGATTTAAATTAGATATATTGCGAAATGTTATAATGTTAAAAATTAGATGAACTGTTGGTTCTAGGTTGCATTATCAATTGTCATGTAGTCTTGAACAGATGATCTGGTTTTCAATAGGTTCTTAATCCACAACTTTACTATTTAGGGAACTTATCAATTGTTAAGTAGAAATGGAATAATGTAAGAAATGATAAATTAATTAGTTTAATCAATTCGATCTCTATATTATAACACCCTAGGGAAATAAAAGATTTTATTACTACAAATAAAATTCTTTCCACCATTTATAAATAGTTTTCATACAACTGCATTCGTATTTCATAAAAGCCCGCATTTTCATCATAAAATGTGCATATCAATTGAAACTTTACAGAATTAGTAATGTTTTTTGTTTCGTTTTATTTTTCTTCCAACACCAATTGCCATATACACAAATATGTATCTGTCTATATCAGACATTAAAATAAAAATTAAAATTATCAAAACGCGTGCCATCACGAATTTTATAGACAACTCTTTATATATGAATATGAAAACAATTTTAAATTAAAAAAATTTTTGAACAAACACAAAAAATTAAGAAAATAAAGTACAATAAACTTAACTTTAACAACCATCTATCCTTTGAATTCGTTAAGTTTATTCGCTGTATCTTAAATATTCAATTATACAATTAAATTAAACGGCTTTGGCAACCATTTTTTTCTTCTTTTTATTTTTTGGTATTTTTTTCGATAATGTTATTGTTGTTGTTTGTATTTGGTTGCCTTTATTTTTAATCAATTTTCAATATGGTTGCACAAACAAAAGGTCTGTTAAACACACGTCATTAATTTATAAATAATTTTCAATTTCATTTTACTTTTTTTTGGGTTGCGCTACTTTTAAAATTTTGGTTTGTTATGAAAGAGGTTTGAGGATTGATCGGTAACCGTAGCCAACAGGGACCGATAGAAATAATACATTGTGCAAATAATAGTGTGCAACATATCTGCATATACTACAATCTACTTATGTGAATCTCCTCTCCCTAATAGAGGTGATTAAAGCTTTTATAATTATACCTTACACCACTATAATCCGGGGTGTTATTATGGGTTTGTTCTGATGTTTGTAACACCCAAAAATATTGGTCATATTAAATCATTATTAAACCCAAATACGCGGGAAGAGAATATTGGTTTAAGGGCTGATATATCCTATATATAATGCGTTGGTTAAATCTTTTTATAATGACACAGGTCTGTGTACAGAGCAGCATATGCTGGACTCCTGAACCCGATCGGTATTTCTCACCGGTCGTGTAGTATGGAGCCGGTATATGCTGGGGAATTGTCAGGTTAGCGTTCAGTAGTTGCCTGTCATTCCGTAGAGATTAGTATCCCTTTTAACGATTCGGGGAAGTTTCTCGGTGCCGTTTCCATCTCAACAGGATACATGGATTCACTTTTTGTCGGGGCAATTATTGGGTTCAGTCGACTTTGAAAATTCTTACATCCTTTATCGCAGATCGGTTCATGAAGAGGGATCCTGATTTAATATTTTTGCTATTTCGGGCTACCAAATACGTCTCTAGGTGCTGTTGCCAGTAGTGTGGTTGGTCCAGGAATGCACTGGAGTGAGTTTTTAGATGATGAGAATGTTTGTGGCGACAATGACATTCTCATTCTCCCCAACGGGGTTACTATGGCAAGAGATTAGATAGCTCGAGCACTTGAGCAAAGTGCACGTATACTGGACTGGACATCCATATACGTAAATTGCCACCGGCGTGTAAGAAGCACAATGCGGTGGCGAGTCGTTACTTTTTAGCTCACCCAGTGGATGAGAAGGACCACCATGAAATAAAGCCTTCGGGGCAGGTGTTCACGTAAAGCACTTCGAAATTTCATTTCATGTCCATCCGCGTGTATATGTAAACCTTGTGCGCACTCTACATATCGCAATTTGATAAATTTGGCATATGTTTTTCTTTTGACCCAAGGAAGAAGGCTATTGAAAATGTTTATTTTGTAACAGAAGTTGAACTGGAAATACCCAAATTCATTTTTACTCATCCAACTCATCCATTGCCACAGTAGTATCTTCCAGCATTTCGGGGGAAAGTTTTGAGCCAGCTATTTAACTTACAACTTAGGGTTAAACCTAGACATCCGACTTCCCACGTGAATAGCTATTTCAACATGTGCTTGTCTTAGGAAAAAGTCAATCATTCCATAGATTGCAATATGCGATCAGAAAGCTAGTCCAAAGGAAGGGAATACATGTAATGAGCCTTTTCACTTAAGTTCAAGAGTCCACTCTATAGATTACTTGGGGACAGTAAAGCGACGACTGTCTTTGCTTTTAGGACTGTTTTCCATATAGTTTACAAAGAGAACATTCATGATAAAAGACTAACTAGAGTCATCCAGGTGGTTAGATGTTAGTATAAATGAATATCGCTTTCGGATCCATTTACTCTTTGTCGCACTACTGTGATTTTATTGAAAGAAGAGCCGCCAGGCAGGTTATCGACAGAAAATTATAATATTTCCACGAATATTGATTTCTCAAAGTATGAAACATTTTGTCTTAAAAGACACTGTAGTCAATCGTTAGACGATGATGGAATATTATCTCAAATTCATCACAGAAAACCCTAGAACCAACAACGCAGTTAATTTTAAAACCCTGATATTAAATCAGGAAGAAATTCTGACTATGATCATTCTATTAAAGTCCATGTGTGGATAATTAAACTCAGATGGTTGACTTAATACTGATGACTGAAGGCTTGGAAACCTAGCATGTCCATATGTTATTGATCTTCCAGTAAAAACTTTCATTACCCTTTAAGGGGTTAAAATGCTAAAATTTACTTACGCAATATAATTTTAAGTCATTATTTTAGCACGTTTATGTCATTGGGGGCAAATACTTACCACAAATGATTACAAGTTGTAATTGACAAAAGTAGTCATTGTAAATCGCATGAAAAAACGGATACAGCTTCTATATCTTCATTGGCAAGATGACTAATGAATTAGGAAGTATTTATATAACATATTATTAGTAAGACCTTATTAGACTACTTCAATGTAATCCAGACGATATGCAGTAGTCATTTAAAAGTATATTGTTAGTTAAGTAATTACAATTGAAAGCCATTACCTAGTTTCTGCAGGGCACTTTGTATCAGCACAAACTATAGTCGTGTGGAGTATAAAAATCGGAGGAGAAAACAACTCTTTTATATTAGCTAGGTCTGGAAACTAATACAAAAATATAAATTCGTTGGTTGCCGCTGTTAAAAAGTGCTTTTAATACTTTTTTTTATCGAACTTAAACTTTTAAGTAGTGCTCCAACTTAATGTACCAGACCAGACTTAAACTTGCACATTGTTTGCTCGTTCATTGTTAATTTCTTCTCTATAAATTATTTCAAACTGATAAGCTTGTTAAATGTACAACTGATATTGTTTTTAATGGCTTCTTTTCGTTTATGATGATTTAGATACAGATGTTTATTTGTCCGCATGTCTGTAGTTTCATAATTTATCTGTCTACAAGTGAAAGGCGTTTCAACTGACTTTGCGTACCAGTAGATAGAGTTAGAGCTCTTATTTGTTGTGGTATATCTTTTACTATATATTCTTTCTAAAAAGTGATGTCGTAATTTATAGACAACTAAATAGAGAGAGAGAGAGAGTGTTGTGGCTCGTGTTATTATCTGGTGTGCATTGGAATTTATTAAGAAAACAATAATCTTAAATTTATTGTTTAATCGGTTAAATTGTAATTACGTTATTTATTAATTTGATTGAAATACCGTTCGTTTATTTTAGAACGATACACAGAGAGAATAATAGTTACATCGGTTTCATTCAGTTTGAATAACATGTCTTTCTCTCAAATAAAAAATATATTTGATACTACAAATATATCAACGCCATTTTTATAACGACTTGCCCTTACTGGGATCGTGGGTTTAGGCGAAAACATAAATCCATTCTAACTAGCTTTAATAGAGCTGATCTTAATAAAACAGTTATGATTGAATCAGAAGTCAAGCCTACAAATTCGACTTCAATATAGATTAGATTGTTATTATATAATACAATGAATCTGTTTACCTCTTGTCGCGACACTATCCATTTTGACACTGTTTCCTTAAGTAAATGTGACTTTTTCAATGTTGTCAAATCTACAAAAAAATGAATGTTTTTAAACACGATTTTTAAGACACTATCAAATCGGTTGGTTGTTTATTTCTCCTGGTTTATACATATAGTAGTAGATGACATTGTTGTAGTTGCTTTGGTGTTTTACTGTTCATATGCGTTAGCGTGCAAATGCGTAGTTAAACATTGTGACAAAACGTTAAATTAACATGGCACGACATTTGTAACCCAAAAAATAAAAGTGAAATACAAATAAAAAAAAAAACAACACAAAACATGGCGTGATTTTAACAACCATTCTCTTTCATTTACAATCACACTCCGTTATGTTTCTTAAGAGTCAAAGCTAAAATAACTACAAACAACAAAAAGTTTCGGGACTACAACATGTAAAAGTAGCAGTAACAGCAGCAGCAACAACAACAACAACAAAATAGATAACAACAACTTCAGCAACTACTAGGAATACCTTGTACCAGGTTACACACAATACCCGGTAACAATAACACAGCACAACAACGTCAATAACAACTCAAATTAATGTGTTACATGAACTCTTTTTTATTACGCGCGTAAGGTGTTTTTGTTTCTGTAAGAGTCACAAAAACAAAAACGTCATTCATTCCTTCACTCTTTTCACCAAAAAAAAATTTAATGTCCTCGTGCAAATTGTAATAAAAACAAACGTGTGCTAAACACATGTACAGGTAAAACAAAAGACATACTCATTCACTCATTTATTGCCCAGTAGATTGGCAAAGAGTTAATGTGTCACTTTAGGCAATATTTTCCTCAATATGTTCAAGCGATATCAACATGAGAGTCCAAAAGTTTTGACTTTTTATTTCACGAATTGGTATCAATAAAACTCGGACCAGCCAAATGACACCAAGGTATAGCTTAATTCAGACTAAAACCTTTGAAGCGAAAAACTCCCTGAATATACGATAGTATATTCACGGACACGTTGGGCCGCATATTGCAAGACTCCGATTCCAAAATTTTCCTTATAAAAAGGTGCAGACTTTGTCCATTCGAATGGCGAAAAAGATACCAAGCTAATCAGAGTGTAAACAGCAAAGGATGTTAAGTATGATATTCCAACGATCTCTGTGCTTGGGGACATCAGTGGCAGGATTTACTACCCAATTTTGCCTTGACCACAGAAACCTTTTTACAAAGTTTGAATGCATTCTTTTAATCCGATCTTCTTCTTTTCTCTGATGTAAAAAGGTGCATCACATTGTCTAATCGTAGACAAAAATAAAAACTTATCGCAGACTGCAAAGGACATTAAATATGAGGTTTCACTGATCTTCACGTTTGTGCACATCCGCAGCACACCCCTAAATTGGTGTGATCAGAGGAACCTTTTTACAAAGTTTGAATCAAATCATTTGGATGGTTTCTTGTAAGAATTACATATTCGACTCTCAACCTTACAAATCCACAAAAGGTTTGATCCAAAGTCATTATAAAGAGCTCTTTCAAAAGATCATTGTGGCTTCCTAAATTAAGTTTATTTCTGAAAGGGAAACTAAGCATTATTTTTAGTGTTTTCGAAAAAAGAATTGATCTTTCTATTCTCTTAGATTAAAAATGGTGTCTTAAACCTCACTTACTATGGATCTCACTAATTCAGTTATATTGATTTGCGACGCCACACGGTATTTTCGTTTAGAACTGTGCGACGATACTACTTTCTACGAAGTTATTATCTAGATTCTTTAGAATCCATCGAATCGATGACATTACTTTGTAAAGACTCCGCAAGTATGGCTACACAAACGGTATTGTCATATCGGTGGCAGGATTCGACGACGTAACGACATCAAAAGGGAATTAATCTAACATCCAAGTGTTATCATAATAAAGTCCATATTCACCTACTATGTTTTACCTTGATGGCAAAAGGCGCAGCAGGTCACAACTCGAGCTACTCTCGACAGGAGACTAGGACTCCGAGAACATGTCCTGCATATCCCACTGGCGCTATATCACACACTATAACTTTGCATATCCTTATCAAGTATGAAGTCTGCAAATAATCAATTTGCCTATAAGGTTTGGCAATAACTCATTCATTCGAGTTCCCGATTGTGGGTCATCAACTTTTTTGATACATCCTTTGAAGTTATTACAATGAGCAGGGATAAGTGATCAAATCAGACTTGGTGGCAAGAAAATGCTAATCAATTTTATTTCACAGATGGATCCCGTAAAATAAATGTTGAAACATAAGCGGGCATTTGTGGCCCCAATGTCTAGACGGCCACGGAGAAAATTATCCTTAATCTATGAAGGTAATATCCCAAGGATATGCCAAGGCAAATTGGTGGAATTTCGGGAATAAATCCTCGCCCTCGGGAAATTAGTATTGATTGATTGATTGATTTTACTTTGGAAATACCTACATCCTTTGTCACATTATCCCGACAAACAGAAAGATCTAGATCTATTAACAACGTATATACTTGTTGGTCCATCTCGGTGCCATTCCCAAGATTATGGATTCATCAGCAGCGTTTGTTGAGGTTTGTGGAAACGCCTCTCTTTTGATTCGTCCGCTACTTCTCCTCTTGTCGGGGTATCATCAAGCTACTTGGTCACCTGGCAAGAGGTTAGATAGCTTGTGTACTCCAGATATCTAACCGAGAGTACTCGACCGGGTTAACCATGTCCGAAAATTGCCACCTGAGTGTTCTTCATTGAAGTGTCTCCGGGGTGAGGGGTAGACCGTCTCAAGTATACCCAGTGGATGGAAATAAAACCACCGTGAAATAAGGCCGTCAAGGCAGGCGTTCTCGTAAAGCACTCCGACATCTTGCTTATCGTAAGGGTCTCGCAGATCTAGGTGCTGCCTTACTATTCCCAAAGAATATCTTCAATATATTATCAACTAAACAAGCTTTAATACCCTTCAGTCTAATCTTAAACAGCCCTCCAAATAATATCTTTAACAGTGTCAATTGTCCTAACTTCCTCCCTTGTAAAGGCGTAATCAGACTTTGTCCTAAATTGTATGTAAAATTATTAGTCCGGGATAACCCCCAGAACTGCAGAGTAATTTTACCAAAAGCTTTTGTGAAGGCGTGACTGTATGCTAATTTTTATTATTGCCACTTTTTTGCATCACCGTTGTTTTTGTTATTAATTTTTTGGTGGTACGTAATGTGTACGTACCACTTTAATAAATGCCAAAACAACAAACATTTTTATTTTTATGTACCATGTTAATTTTGTTTGACATAATTTTTTCGTTTTGTTTTGTTTTTTAGCACAAATTTTGCATGTTAAATTATTTTGAGATTGAAACGAAAATGAGGACATGTTATATGTTGCGTATGTTGTGTTTTGTTTTTATACGGCTACTAGTATTGCGATAGCAAGATATATCTTAATTATTTTTGACATTCAAAATATAACAAATCGATCACATCGTAATGCTGGTACTCTTTTGAAACTTATGTATAAAATAACGATTATAATTTTTGACATATCATAAAGGAGCCGAGAGGAATATATCAGATAGCTGATCCTATTTCACAGACTTTCCTATATTCAAATAATAGTAAGGATCTCAATAGCATTCTTTACATTCCAAATTACAATACTACTTCATTCACATTCTCCCACAATTTGAAAATATTTGTTCCTTGATTATATAAAAAATACCAAAAAAGTGGACTTAACTCATTTTGACCCTAAGCTAACAACAGCACCAATAGCCATCATTAAGCCATACACTCTCTTCGACTCCAAATGAGGTGTGTTTTTGTGTAGTCGGGTACCTCAATTTGAAGCCTGTATTATATTTTTCCACAAATAACTATAGACTTGATTTTTGTTTATTAAGACGCGTGTCTAACAACTATTAACAAAACATTAGTAATACTTACACCATCTTTGTGTAATACAATGTCTTTTTGTCGCATGTCAAAAGCTTTTTTTTCAAAAATTAAGGCAATTTTTAATTAGAGTAATTTTTTTGTTTCCTTAACAGACCAACCAGTATTTAGTTAGTTTTTGTAAAAAAAATAATTGAAAGTTTTTCTAACAAGTAGTAAAAACTCTAGATTGACGAGTTTTATTATTTTATTACTTTGTTGCAGGAAACATGAGAAACCAGTAGGAGAGAGTATAGTCGGAAATGGCTGACCATAATACATTGTTGAATTTTTTTTGGTTCCAATATATTTAAGAAATTGTTTTAATGAAAAACTAACTTTCTGAAACTAAGCTCTCACTTACTCCTTTAGGGGATCTCTTGTTTTGGTCACCCCATAGTATCTTAGTGTTCCTACCTACAGATTTATTATTCCAAGTTTCTATGGGTCTCTAAGAGCGTATTGAATTGTAAGAAGGCTTTAACTGAATATTCTCCTAGAGATAAGGTGTACATCATATGGGTACCAGGCCATCCTAGCTTTAAAGGGGAGAGATCTCGAGATAGTTAACCTGACTTACACAAAACCTTTCGACGCAACAAAAGCTAAATTAAAAATATGGGCGAGAGAATCCCATAAGGCCTCTTGGAATAATGAAACGGTCGGTAGAATCACAAAGATACTATGGGGTGATGAGAGCAAGATAAGATAAATCTCCTCAAAATGAGCAAGTCTGAGGTTAGTATGATTGTACGTATTCTGAGAGGACACAGAGTATTATAAACACATCTATACAAAATTGGATGAGCGGATTCTGACGAATGTAGAGCATGAGGAGAGGACAGTGAAACTCTGGAGCACTTTCTTTGCCACTGTCAGGCATTCGTCTCAGTTAGATCCAAGTATTTTGAAAAATAATACATTCAGTAAAAAAGGAGTGCCCAACAGGCCCGATTGTGGCGTAGGTGTATTTCTTCGGATTTGATGTAGTATACATCCTGCTATCTACACAACCTAAGTTTTTATGGGACTCTTTCATCCATGTCTTTAATTCGTTAGGTTAATTTCATCAAGTTCCCTGTCCTTTAGAGGGAGTACATTAGCCCTTTCATTGCGAATATACCGCAGACCTAAACACTAGCAGAGAAGGTATATTATGTTATAGGAGGTAATTGTAAGTCCCACATTTAACTCTACGTCATGTTTAATGTCTTGGAATTTAGGACATTTTAAGGCAACATGGTCTACATTCTATACTACCGAAAACGTAAGGAAGTTTGGCCAGTGATCGTGTTTGAATTTATAGAGATAAGTTCGATATGCTCCGTGGCCTGTAAGGAACTGAGTGAGGAGATACTTGACTTTATCATCCTTTCTCTATATGCATTTGCTTATGTTTGGGATCATTCTAAATGTACATTGTCCTTTATCTGCATTTTCCCGTCTTCTTTACCAATATGACATAATTTATCTTCTCTCTACATCTTTCCTAGTTTAGTTCTTTCGCTGCGTACAATATATAGCCTTCATCGATAGCTAGGACGATTGGAGTCATTCCAGCAATTACACATATGGCCTCCAATGATATGGTTCTATAGCCACTGCAAATTCTAAGACAAGGCACTCCTAATAGACATTGGCCAAATTTGTCGCCCATATACCAATACTGATGTTGTTACTATAGAGATTAGGAGTCTCCGGATATGCCTTGGTTCTCCAACGTTTGGCACGATTCTGCTTAAAGCATTGTTAACTGCGGTGTTATTTTACATGGATATTCCAAGTTTTTATGTCCAGTGTGAAATGTGTTTCCGCCAAGTATTTAATGGTATCTATTGTTGATCGTGTTTTTCGTCAGATAGTAATCTGTTAGAAATAATTAGTCCTAACACTTTTACTATCATAACCAGCAAACATATCGGCCCATATGAGGAAGACAAACCTTTTTTTGTGACCGATCGAGCCACAAAGCACCAGGTCAATATAAAACATGTCTTAGGATTGGATAAGAGTATAGCATGTCCCAATTTGACCCTACGTTGGTGGCTCTATTTTCCGGCCGTTTTGCCCATGAAACAAATTAATTAATTAATTACATGTCTCTGCCTGGCAGATTTCTGCAGTACATCGGAATGCATTAATCGATGGAAATCTGATTTCTTATCGAATCGAAAAAACTTCCTTGTCCGATCTCAAATATTTATTAAAACTAGAGTTTGCCCAGAGGTCGAAATTCGACCGGAACCAATGCTGGAAAAATTGCATAAATATGCTAAAATAAAACTCTATTTTTGTTGTTCAAATCTGTGGTAAAAAATTAACTTTATTAATATTACCAAAGTGTATAATTTGCTTTAATTAATGTTTTCTTTTAGAAAATGTGATGGGTTTTAGTAAAAGTCAGCAAAAGTATTTCAACTATTTTAAAAATAAAAAAATAACGAACATTTCTTCTATCGACTTATTATCCCCTACATATTTACGCTACGTTCATAATGCTGGAGTACTCTACTGTACACACCATGTTCAAAATACAGAGTGGAAATGTTCTAAATAATTTGTCAAAACAATAAAAATATTTAAAATAAATAATGTCTTATCTAATTATAAATAAATTTTATTTGGATGTCATTAGTAGTCCATCCATCAGGTATATGCTGTATTAATTGTCCCTCGACTTCAGCAAACCTGCATTTATTAAATGTTAATGTCTTCTAATAGAATTTAATAGTAGATATTCTATGAGGCCTTCTAATGGGCCAAAAACTAATAATTATGTACCGCAATTCAGTATATTTTTTAACTACAACATTTTGTCGTTAAATAGTAAAAATTCTTACTTAACAATAATTGTCGTTATGTGTTATGTATTCTGAATTTTATTTCACCGATTTTTTTTTTTGTTAAACATAATCGAAAAGTATCGACAGTGTAACGACCAATAAAAAGTTCACGTTAATAATTTTATACTTTACGATATCAATAATTAAAAAAATTACCGAATTCCGGCACTGATGTCCTATCAATATTTTTCCAGGTCAAACACCAATATCAGTACATTGTTTGGCATATCTTGAAGTGTCCCCAAGCATTATTTACACATGTTTTTATATTCCCAGTTTGTTGTTTCTTCGGGAATGTCCTTCAATTTAATTATTTTGAAAAGTTTAAATAACGTAAAACCTTCAATATATAAAGAAAACAGAAAATATAAAAAGAAAACAGCAACAGAGAACTTCTCTGAGAGAAGTTAAACGTTTCTGCACTCTCCTCTCTTTTTTCAATAAGCCGTGTTGTTTACTTTTTTGTTTTGTTTCTTGCTTTGTTTGTTTGTTTGTTTTTAATTTCAAGAATACGTACGTGTGACTAATGTTTCTATGTATTAGTAACAATTTTAAACGCTTATAGCTCCTAAAATTCTGAACCGATCTCATTAATATATATATTGTGCACGTCTGCGAACAAATGCCTTTAAAATGATATATTTTTTGCCAAGATCAGATGTATACTGTAAGAGTAAAAGGGGTCACAAAAAATCGTCTTGCATATTAATTATATAGATATATTTTTTGCCAAGATCAGATGTATACTGTAAGAGTAAAAGGGGTCACAAAAAATCGTCTTGCCTATTAATTATATAGATATCTTTTATAGAGTTAATTTAGAAAGCATTAATATAACATCTAGAAGACAAGCAAACGAACTTGCCTCAAATTCCAATTTGTAGTTTATATATTTATTTGCAAAACATAATAAATCATTATCTACATGTACCCATTTTTTTCCTATTGCAAAAATTTCAGTCTAGAGTCTAGACCGTCGTCTCTATTTAATCTCTTCACACATTAATAATTGAAATATGGTCAGGTCACATGTATGTACATTAAACTGAGATTTCTTTCCGTCTCCCACATTTAATAGCCATAGCTACCGTGTACGAGTAGAAACAAGGACATTTAGTTCTATTTTATGATTTTTTTTTTTGTTGTAATATGTGTGTCTTTAACAATATGTGTTCCGTTTCTTAATCGCATTTGCGCGTGCGTTTCCTAATATAGTTAAGCTATTTATCCATGAGAAGCCCTTTTGGCAAAGCATACAAAACAACACAAAAAACCCTAAAACAAACGGGCTGTGAACAGTTGCTTAAATCTGGCAAAAAGAAAACAATAACTAAACAATATTTTTGCTCTTTTTTGCAGTTTAAATTAGCTGTTGGAAGAACAATCGAAAAAATCTATGACAGTTTTATACTTTGTGTTGATGTTATTTTTAGTGAATTATGTCGTTAATAGGATTAAAAATTTTGTTTTGTTATTTTTGTATATTTCCATTTTTTTTGCCGATATGAGGGCAAAAATAAACAATACAAACTCTTTATGCCCAAAAACACAGAGGCTGCATATTAAATGTTTGATAGTTTCAAGGCGAATAAATGTGTGAAAAATTTCATTTTCAAATAAAACTTGAAAAAGTGTTGGAATGAGTCTCTTGACAATTGTTTATAAATGCCTAATCAGATTCATATATTAAATATACTTAATTGTTGTGAAATACATACAAAGAACAACAACAAAATTTTTGTCTAGAACACTTCACAGTATGGGTAGAAAAATGAAAACAAACTGTCATTATCAACAATAATATTGTTAAATCAGACTGCCACACACTCATATACATACAACCATATAGAAACCTAGACAAATGTCATTAGAACTAGTTAGACGACAGCGTACCAGAACCATCATCATCAACAACAGCAGCAGCAGCAACAACAGCAGTAAGTAACATTGTCCTTATTATTAACATCCTTATCCGACAACATGCTTGTTAGCTTGTTTGTACCACCAGCATTAGTTTTATGTTGTACATACGAAAACAACAACAATAACATTATCATGCGTACTATATACGATTATATATGTATGTATATAAACTATGTATACATATGTAGAGCAGAACAGGAATAAAGAGCAAATTATATACCTACATAGAATCAGACACTCAAATTATACAGGATACGGATGTGCGCGACATTGTCAATACAAATTTCACACACATATGCTATTATTGTTGTCATAGTGTTGAACGGTAGTCGTATGATTAGTGCTCTAAATAGATAAAACTAGTTATTTCGAATATGAACATCAATTTAGTAATGTACAGGAATATACGAGGGTCATCTGAAAGTTTTAAATTAATTAAATTGTATATTGATTTAATGCTGAATTTGGGAAATTGTTATGTACTTCAACCGAAATCGGTTCAGTTATGTGTGGGAAAAGTGTTTTTTTCAACAAAGCATTATTTTAGTGAACTGTTGCCGATAACCGATCACAGGGAACTTTTCACACAAATAATGAGTTTGAACCGAACATTGACTAAAATAAATACTAAAACATGTCGCAGGACCAGTTATTTAGAAAATAATGGTTGGGAAGTTTGTCTCGACAGTCAAGACTATGCTCCGTCTGAATATGATTTGTATCCATCGATGCAGAAAGTTCTCACCTCAATACGCTTAATTCCTGAAAAGGGCACCATAAATTTGATTTCAATGTGTTCTTGGCCAGGGTTTAGTTCAGTTCTAGTTCAGTTCTATTTCAGTTCAAGTTCGGTTCTAGTTCAGTTCTAGTTCAGATCTAGTTCTAGTTCGGTTCTAGTTCAGTTCTAATTCAGTTCTAGTTCAGTTCCAGTTCAGTTCTAGTTCTAGTTTAGTTCTAGTTCAGTTCTAGTTCAGTTCTAGTTCAGTTCTAGTTCAGTTCTAGTTCTAGTTCAGTTCTAGTTCAGTTCTAGTTCAGTTCTAGTTCAGTTCTAGTTCAGTTCTAGTTCAGTTCTAGTTCAGTTCTAGTTCAGTTCTAGTTCAGTTCTAGTTCAGTTCTAGTTTAGTTCTAGTTCAGTTCTAGTTCAGTTCTAGTTCAGTTCTAGTTCAGTTCTAGTTCAGTTCTAGTTCAGTTCTAGTTCAGTTCTAGTTTAGTTCAGTCCTAGTTCAGTTCAGTCCTAGTTTAGTTCTAGTTCAGTTCTAGTTCAGTTCTAGTTCAGTTCTAGTTCAGTTCAGTTCTAGTTCAGTTCTAGTTCAGTTCTAGTTCAGTTCTAGTTCAGTTCTAGTTCAGTTCTAGTTCAGTTCTAGTTCAGTTCTAGTTCAGTTCTAGTTCAGTTCTAGTTCAGTTCTAGTTCAGTTCTAGTTCAGTTCTAGTTCAGTTCTAGTTCAGTTCTAGTTCAGTTCTAGTTCAGTTCTAGTTCAGTTCTAGTTCAGTTCTAGTTCAGTTCTAGTTCAGTTCTAGTTCAGTTCTAGTTCAGTTCTAGTTCAGTCAGTTCTAGTTCAGTTCTAGTTCAGTTCTAGTTCAGTTCTAGTTCAGTTCTAGTTCAGTTCTAGTTCAGTTCTAGTTCAGTTCTAGTTCAGTTCTAGTTCAGTTCTAGTTCAGTTCTAGTTCAGTTCTAGTTCAGTTCTAGTTCAGTTCTAGTTCAGTTCTAGTTCAGTTCTAGTTCAGTTCTAGTTCAGTTCTAGTTCAGTTCTAGTTCAGTTCTAGTTCAGTTTCTAGTTCAGTTCTAGTTCAGTTCTAGTTCAGTTCTAGTTCAGTTCTAGTTCAGTTCTAGTTCAGTTCTAGTTCAGTTCTAGTTCAGTTCTAGTTCAGTTCTAGTTCAGTTCTAGTTCAGTTCTAGTTCAGTTCTAGTTCAGTTCTAGTTCAGTTCTAGTTCAGTTCTAGTTCAGTTCTAGTTCAGTTCTAGTTCAGTTCTATAGTTCTAGTTCAGTTCTCGTTCAGTTCTAGTTCAGTTCTAGTTCAGTTCTAGTTCTGTACTAGTTCAGTTCTAGTTTAGTTCCAGTTCAGTTCCAGATCAGTTATTCGCTGATCTGATCCGTTTCCATAAATAACCTACAATATTGATTATGTTGTAGTCAGCATTTTAGCAAAATAAATTATCTCTTCTGAATACCCTCGCATTTTTCGATTCTTCCTAATTTTTATTATTCAGAAAAAAGTTTGCCCATCTAATATTAATCTATTAAGGGTTGCCTTAGTTACATACATACATATGTATATATTTCAAGCATTTAATTATGGTGGAAAAACAAAACACTAAATGTTCAATGTTTTGATATTGTGTGAGAATTATAAACCAACCCCACACCCCTTAATGAAAACTACTCGTAATGTAACCTTTTTTATCATAAAATTTACTCTGTGACGAGCCACTCATAAACAAATTATTTACTTTAAAACTAACAAATGATCATCAACATATAGATATTCACATATGTATGTATATTCATTTGCTCACACACACAAACAAATAATTGTCAATTTAATTTATGGCCATTTTTATCAGGAGGGTTGTTTTTGCGCGATACTCCAGATACTGGCAACAATTTTCAAAATACGTTGAAACAACATGATGGAAAAAATAAACAAAAAAATAATTGTAACTGTAACATCATAAACATTGCATTTTTAATGAATTCTTGTTAATTTTTATACGTTTCCAGTTTTCCTATTAGTAGTTCGATTCGCTTTTGTTTTATGAGACAAAATTTTACATTTGTTAATAACACGATGTCCCTTTACCTTAATACATACATATGTATGTACTTGCATAGTTATATATTATTGTTGTTTATTGTATATGTAAACATAGTTACATATATGGATCACAACTGCCTTCAAATAATGGCCGTCACTTTATTATCCAAATGTAGATCACCAAGGTTTTTATCATCCGTTGAACAATTTTTAAGGGTTTGTGTAATGCGTGACATTTGCAACCTTAAGTGTTTATTATTTTCTTTAACAGAACTCTGGGAACATCATTTGGAGATATGATCCGTTATCGTGAATAGATCTCATAAATACCATAAAATATGAACTTGAAAGTTATTATAATTAGTTTTATCCAATTAGGTTATGTTAGATGGATAGGAATATGTATACTACATCAAATCCTAAGACACACACCTAGACTCTTATCAAGTCTGTTATGCGCTTATTTTCATACTTATAATTTTGCAATCCATATTCGGGAGGAATGTTATATCCGGAATAATATCGCTCCCATGGTATTTAGAACTAATTTCGACGAAAGCCTGGTAATGAGTTTCTCTGTACTCTCGACATGCACTACATTCGTCTGAAATCGTACATTCAATTTAACATACTGTATGTAGTTGTGCTTATAATGTTCAAAGAATATTAATTAACGTAGGGCTGGGAAATCGCCGATAACGGTCTCTGTTGTTATTTCGACCGTGATCAATGGCACTGTAAGTGTTTATTAAGGTAACCACAGCCTATCTTCAAGAAGACACTGTATTGCATAATGGTAACTCTTTCGAAATTAATCGTAATTCGAAATTAATCGTAATCCTATCTATCCTAATTTTGATCTTGTTAATCAAAATGGGTGAACTCCGTAATCATTTCCAAAGAAGATATTTCTACGGATGGTATTTTCCCCCCGGGAGCAATACCAAAGAAAAGAACTGCCTCCAGTACTCCTAGTCAGTCGGGACTGCAACCGTATCAAATGTATCCTCGTATCAAATGTTTCGGCAACAGCACCTAGAGACGTAAACGTTAGACCGAAGAACGAATCCATCAAATAAGTCGAGACTTTGTTCTTACTCACAGTGACACACTGTGGTAATTCTGGTATGAACAGTATACTCTGAACAACCTGAACAAGGAGGGAAAATTCAATGGTATCACTTGTGTAAGATACCTTTCATCCATCACCATTCAACCCTGGACACTTCTCATTTATTCGACACTCTCATAAGAGAACAACATACTACAGACTCACTCTAGGTATTCGGGAGGATGAGTTCCGTATACCCCTACATTCATCCTGTATCATATACAATTAACACAAACTCATTTCCAACGCTTAGTCCCACAGTCTCACCTCTGTGGGGTATCCGAAATATAGATTTAACAGTGCATCAGTCTTAACCGCAACTTACTCTTTCCGCGAATTTGGGTTTAAACCACAGCCACTACGTGGATCCCGAAGGAACCTCAACCAACTGACCAGACAGTACAAGTCCTGCGGGTAACTGGCCACCCTTAGTCCAGGGGCATGTTTCCTTGATGAAATGTCCATCATGGTGTATTGCAATCCCGGGGTAAAGAGATGCTACCAGTATCTCTAGTCAGTCGGGACTATAAACTGGTGATGTCAAATGTATCCTCGGCTTCGCCATGGAATGATTTGGCATAGTGTCTAACCAGAGCACCATATAATCTGGCACTACGGGTGGCCGGTTGCCCACAGGACCTAGTCCTGACCGGTCAATTGGTTGAGGTTCCTTCGGGATCCACGTAGTGGCTGTGGTTTAATACCCAAAATCGCGGGGAGAGAATGTTGGTTTAAGGACTGATATATCCTATACCTAATGGGTTGGATAATTCTCTCTTCGAACAGGTCTGGGTACAAAGCAGCATATGCTGGATTCCTAAACAAGATCGGTATTTCTTACCGGTTGCGTAGTTGGACGCCGGTATGTGATGGAGAATTGTCAGGTTAGTTTTCAATGGTTGCCTGTCATCCCGTAAAGCGATCTTTATGATCATGGGAATGTTCCTTTCGATTCATAAAAGAGGGATCCTGATCCATTTTGTTGGGTACTTCGGACTACCAAATATGTGCTGTTGCCAAAACAACAGAGCCATCTCAGTAGTGTGGTTTCGCGGGCTTAAAGAGGTTAAGCAATGCACTGGAATGGGTCATTAGATGATGGGGATTGCATTTTGAATTATGCAATCTTTCATGACATCATAAGGGTGGTCACCTTCCGGCTTACAGGAAGATTGATTTCACCTGATGTTGGGACTTGTCATCCCCTTCTATTGACTTTAGACCAGTGATTGCTTTTTCCTTGTCGGGGTTTGCATTGGGATTGATCCCATGCTGTCTGTCATTCCGCAACGGAGCTACTATGGCAACAAATTAGATAGCTCGAGTTCTTCATCAAAGTGCTTGACCGGCTCAGCCATGTACAAAAATTGCTACCTGAGTTCTTCATTGAAGAATTCAGGGGCGCGTGGTAGACCGTCTCTAGTCTACCCAGTGGATGAAAAAGACCACCGTGAAATTAGGCCGTCAAAGCATGTGTTCACGTTAAACTCTCGACATTAGTGGCCACCCGTAGTACCATATTATGTGGTTCTCCGGTTAGACATCATGTCAAATCATTTCAAGGACTAGCCGAGGAGTGAAATGACATCAACAATTTATAGTCTCGGCAAACTAGAGGTACTGGTAGCACCTTTTTACCCCGGGATGGCAATACACAAGATGAGGGCCTTTCATCAGTTCAAAACCCGAAATGTCTAAGAATTAAGGGTAATTTAAATTCTTTGCTAAACCAAACATATAAATGAAAGGTACAATTCCTTCGTTAAAAAATATTGCCTATAATACTCAAAAAATGATCTGCAGAGAACGCAACTAGAAATGCTTAAACGAAATTGGTCTGTCAAACGTTAAAAGCAAAATTTATTGAAAAATATTTAAACTTTCTATTGTTCAGACTAAAAACCAAATCTCAATATTCCGAAAGCTTCGAATCGCGCATCTGAACAAATTTGATTAAAAACATATTTGACACCCCGATTTTAAAACAAATATTTATCCACGAATACAATTTTGTTTGCAGCATTAATTTCATAAAATTAACTGATATCAATATAATGAAGAATACATTTTGAAATTTAACGAAAGACAATGGTCTAGTTTAAAAAATGGAGAAGAATAGACAAAACAATGTATACTTAGTTAAAGGTACAGACTGCTACACAATAAATCAATAATATTTAAAATCTTATTTGCATAATAATTTTTGTTATAAAGATACATTTGTATGAATGAAATCATATTTGTTAACACCTCTATTTATTTGACAAAAAAATAGCATTAATGTGTTTAAAATAAAAAAAAAAAACTATTTTGTTATTTGATATTTCTAACAGCCATTTTAAACTTTATTCAAACAGTTAAACAGTGATAGCATAACATTAAGTGTATTTACAGTGTGAAGTATAGTTATGGAAACAATAATTTGATCAACAGATTTCTGTTCATATAAAAAAATAAAGGAAAAAGTTTTAAAGAGTAAAATTAATATAAATTATTGTTTAAATCCTTTAAGTATCATTTACTACCAGTCACCCTGTCTAGTATACACAAACACATTTAAATTAAATTTTCAATTCCTATTCATGAAATATGAAATATTTCATTTTCATTTTGTTTGCCTCAGTATATTGATTAACGACCAACCACAGTTAATCGGCTTAAAAAATGTTTTGCCAAATATTTGTGAACTGCTTAAAAAAAGCAACAACATCAACAAAAATTGAAATAATTTTAATATTCATTTTAATTTTATTTATTTTTTTTTTATAAACTGAGAAAAGATGTTTATCAACATTCTATATAAAGAATGAGTTCGTTTGAAAGAGCATGAAAGGGGGAAAACAAAAATTAATTCACATTTTTTTTTTTTCGGTTTTAGTAACATTTATAATCAAAACTACACTCGTATACTCGTAAATTAGAGGATTTACCTATAATGACATGCGAAAATTTTGTTACTTTGTTAAATTGAAACATTTTTTTCGTTTGTCTTTTTTGGTTTTCATTATAAAGTTTTTCGTTTTTTTTTCTTTGTTAGCGCTTTGGGGGTTACAAAACTGGAAAGGGCAAAAAATAATGTTTCTATCCATGTCGCTTTATGTAAAACATAGAAAAATCTAATTTTTTCCCAACTTCTTTTTCGTTTTTATGACATTCGTTCAAGTTTTACAACCATGATTATTATTTGTGTGCGAAATTGTATTAGGTGGAGTGAAGAATTTCTAGACTTTTCTATAGGATTTTAATCCTCATGAGATCTACAAATATTTAGTATATCCAATGGGAGTTTCAATAAAAGCCTCATGCTCCCACAGAGTGACCAAAACAGAAGGTTTAGCTTAGGTAAGAAGGGTAGCCACCCAAACAAGTTTAAGTGGCTTACATGGGTCCGCCTGATTTCGGTCCCGTTGTATAAAACCTACTCACTACTTCCAGAGTTAAACCAATCGGTTCGATTCACGAAATTTACGATATTTTTTAGATTTATCACGGATATATCCTCCATACAAGAGAGAACAGCAGATTCAAAATAGAATTCCCTGTTTCCATTAAATTTTGGACAGTAACAGAGGAGATGATATATAGTTCCCTCCTCCTCATTGTGACAACTTCTGCAGTAGTCATTTTACTGGAGACCCGTTCTTCCGGCATGATTGCCAATAACATAGTGTCCCGTTATTACCGATAGCAGCGTTCTTATTTGCTCCCTGCGAAAGCTTAACAATAAGCTAGACTATTGTTAAGCTAAACCTAAGCCATTTTATATAGTTTATTTTGAACAAGTGGCTTACAGTTAGTAAGGGAAATACCAGTGAAGACGTCGATTTCATTCTCCTCTCCCATCGCATTTCCCCGATATTCGATAATACCTTAGCCAATTTACCGCTCGTTTTATAGCAGTTATCTCTGCCTGTAGAATGCTGCAGTAGTTAGAAGCCACCACCTACGCTACCGCTCCTTTTGGAGCCATCTGTGTAAACATTCCTTACATCATTGGGTGAGTAGATCTCAGATATTGAGTTCCTCTCGGGAATCAGAATGAAGAAGCGCTTATCGAACTGAGGTTTAGTAACGCAAAACAGAAACAGAAAGAAAAATCGAAAAGGATTGAAGACTACTGGTTCCATGCCCTATTTATTTACTACTGTTAAGCTCTATATCCAGAGCCAAACATTCCAATCACATAAGCAAGTACAAAGAAATAATAAACTATACTAAGCAGGCATCAGTGTAAACATTCATTACATCATTGGGTGAGTGGGTCTCAGATATTGAGTTCCTCTCGGGAATCAGAATGAAGAAGCGTTTATCGAAGTGTGGTTTCGTAACGCAAAACAGAAACAAAAAGAGAAATCGAAAAGGACCGACGACTACTGGTTCCATGCCCGATATATTTACTGCTGTTAAGCATTATATCCAGAGCCAAACATTATAAGGAAAGGAAAGACAAATAAATAATAAATTGTACTAAGCAGGCATGACACTACTACATCCATGTGATATATCAGCAAAAGATAATTTCCGATCACCAAATTTGGGGATCTCCTGACTTCATACAAAAAACAGTATAAAAAACACGCATCTACTTTTGAAAGAAAAGATGCTTCGGGTCCTAATTGATAGAACCCGATTGATAGGAATGATCAATTCTAGTCCAACGAGAGAAATCGTCCCTTTGGGACAACTCAATTTTAATACCTCTGATTTATATGTTCTTTTTAAGGCGATCGAATCCCAATTTTTGAAAACTACCCTTTCATTCCCTCGAAGATCGTTCAAATTGAAAATCTACCGATAAATAACACAGGCCGACAAATATGAGCTATGCTAAATCTGAATCTGAACTCAGATTTGCTCCATTACATCTGCGATTTGAGATATTGTGTCCTGAAATTTGTAAAAACATAATTTTTGGCCTTTTTTGAGACGTTATAACAGCGCCAAGACAAATTTATTTATAAAATTTTCTATGCCATCTGAATATCCATTCTGTTAACTTAAAAAATACTTAACATCTAACATACCTTCTTTCTTCTTCAAGTTATCTTCACCTAAATCTCGAAAACTCATGATTTTCAGTGTATTCATGGTATTTATATTCTACACTACTATAGTTGGGAGGGTATTATGCTTTGTAAATATTGTTTGTAACGGACAAAATTATTGGATCCACACCTATCTGAAGATATTTCAATGGAATCAAAATCACTTTCTTATTCGACGTAACGATGTCTGTCCGTCCGTCAACTTTAACGGGTGATATCTCAACAACTACAGCAGATTTTTAAGAAATTCGTTGTGATCTGCATCCTGAGTTACCAACAAATAATATGTGCGATCAATAGGCCTAGAAGTTAAGCCGATGCTTAGAAGTCTGCCAACATCGGTCACTTATAGAAAGCTGCGGAAATGATGATTATTTCAGAAAATATTTGGCACACCTTTCATAATTTGAAAAATTAAAATAACAGAAACTTTACTGACAATAAACTTGCTATCAAGTCCCTATCTAGTTTCTATATCAAAACCGATTTGTGATTTTCGAATTACTGTTGAAGTGATGGTACATCATACGAGCCTGCTGTTAAACAGCAGCACAATATAGATCTGATCACACCAAAGGATCTTTCATAACCACTTAGTGATTGCTGACCTGGAAACAATTTGACCATTGATGAATCTCTTAGGAGAACAGCTAAGATTAGTGGTTGCTGTGCCATCGTATATGGTATACCAAACATTTTTACTTCCCCCTAATATAATTTCTCTGCTAAGTCTTCCCAGTACTAATACTCTTGCAATAATATCTGTGTATACAATGTATATTATGCATGTCGTATATTTATATCTAAATTGTGTGTATGTATATTTGTGATAATTTCATAAATATTTTCCGCTTCTTTGTCATGTCAACTTGATGTAAAATTGCTGTATTTTTTTCCATGTTGCCTCCTCTATATATTTCTACATTAAAAAAAATAACGCAAACTGAAGGAAAGACAGCGACAATAAGTGAACAACAAAAAAAATTGTGAAATAAAATTATAAGGAAGAAAAACATGCCATCATCAGCATATTATCCTAAATGCATAAGCTTTCCTACTAAAACAGGATATGTATGTCGGTCGGTCGGTGATGGTGGCAATGGTTGTGGTAGTGTTGGTTAGATGTTCCTTTTTTTCCGCTTATATTTTTATGGAGTGAGTTTTCATGGCATTTTTTTACATATTACTTATTTGTTTTTTTTTCTGTTTTACATTTTACATATTTACGTGTGTATTGTAATGATGTACTGACTCGCAGTTTGGTTGTAGTCTCATAGCTTCTCTAACATGAGACACACAAGACAAATTCTTTAGGGTTGTTGACTTGACTATCATTTATCATAAGGACTTAAGCCAGTGGTGGAGTAGAGAATACGAGAGTTTATTATGAATATCGTTGTTGCAGATATAAATGACGACAATGACTTTATTATGTCTATCTGAATATTTGTGTATGCGTGAATGTGTATGAAAGTACATAAGTATACAAGTATACTTTATTTTCCGGCCATTGACTGCTTTATCTTCCCCCACCACACTACTCTCCCTCACATTCCCTTAAGCCAAAAATTGTGTATCAGTACTAACATTGCCGCTTGTACTGGTGTAATAAACTTGTGGTGTGAAATTGTTGACGTACTCGTAAATATAATGTAGTGTAATAAAATATTAAATTTAAGTAAGATGAACCAACAGCAACAAAAAAAATGAATAAATAACTGAAGAAAATACGAGTAATAACTGTTTATTTATGCATACACAAACAATTTTTATTTTCTTCATGACTTTCTTTTTGTTTTTCAGCACCCTACAATACTTATGCTGAGTTTTTTAATGATTCCATACCGAACTCAGCCCACTATTATGTCCGTATAATATCCATTCAAAATCATCTAAAATATTTAAACAAACATTTTGATAGTTTCCGGTTCCACTTAGTTATGCCAACGAAATTCCCGCAAGAAAGAGATTTTTGAAACTATATTTGCAAATTTACGGCTAAAGCTGTAAGGCTACACTCAGTCGACCTTGTCTAGTTAAAATTTTTATATCTCTTCTTTATTTTAATATTGATAAATAGAGGGGAGTGAGGTAAAGTGAAAAAACCATCAAACATATTAATTTAAAAAAGGTAAATAAAAAAATCTTGAAAATTTTGGCAAGAGAAAAAAAAATGTAATAAAACAACAAAGCCAAAATTTTCATTTAATTTGAAATATTTTCTTTATTCTCTTTACTGCTTTGGAAATACTTACACATACACATACATTTTCAATGTTACAGTTAAAGCAGTTAATTTAAATTGTGAAACGTTTATTTAAAATAAGTATAAAACTGATAACCTTAAATAGAAGCATTAGCTTTTACCGACTTTCACTTAAAGCTCTAACAAATTCTAATAGCAGATTTCATTTCAAATCGTTAACAGATTAACAGATGATAACTTATTTATAAGGAATTGTGCGGTATTGCTTATTATTAATAAAGGAGACTAATTACAAAGCGGTGGAGTTTTTAATTTCTATAGACGTTTTTATACCCACCATCAATTTTGTCATTCCGTTTGTAACACATTGAAATATTGGTCATAGACCCACAAAAGTGTATATATATATTCTGGGTTGTTAATAAATTCTAAGACGATCTAACCATGTCTGTCCGTCCGTCTGCCTGTCTGTTGAAAGCACCATAGAGTCCAAACGGAATGAGCTAGAGGATTTAAATTTTCTACAAATATACTCTATAGGTAAGGTTTGTTTGGAATTGAAAATTAGCAATATCGGTCCACGTTTTTCGGATAGCCCCCATACAAGTGGACCCCTGAAAAACAGCTTTTACGGACATTTGACATAAATAAGTTTCATATGATCCAGAATCTCCCTACCAAATTTTATGAGGATCGGTCCATAATTGGCCCTACCCCCCATATAAGGTCCCCTTCAGAAAATTACTTTAACGCTCAATACTGGCTCAAAAATACGAGTATAGTGATGAAATTCAACACACATAAGTTTCAATGAAGCCAAAATCTACCTATCAAACTTTATGTGGATCGGTCCATAATTGACCCTACCCCCCATATAAGGTCCCCTTCAAAAAATTACTTACTGGCTTTAAAATACGGGTAAAGCGATGAAATTTGACTCAAGTCCAGGAACTTACGAACCAAAATCTTTTAACCAAATTTTATGTGGATCGGTCCATAATTAACCTTACCCTCTATAAGATCCCCTTCAGATAATTAAGTTAATGCTCATTACTGTTCATTACGAGTTTCCTACGAGACAGAACCTCTCTACTGACTTTTATGAGAATCTGCATATGATTCACCCCCATATAAGCTCCCCTTCAGAAAATGATTTTAAAGCTTATTGCTGGCTTAAAAATACCAGAAAAGCGATGATATTCGACACAAATATGTTTTATACGGGTTAAAATCCCTCTACCACATGTATTGAGGATCGGTCCATAAGAAAATTACTTTAACGATCATTGCTGACTTAAAGATACGTGAACAGTTATGAAATTTGATATAAGAAAAATTTATAGGAACGTATGTAAATCTTCCTACCGAATTTCATGCGGAAAGTGTCGGGAAGTGATAATCGATGTAAAGATGTTTCATATAAACCAATCTCAAAAAATGTATGAAAAACGATCAATAATTAACCCTATCTCTCATATAAGGTCCTCTTCAGTTAATCTGATGAGTAATATCATCCTGACGTTTATAGGTGAGCATTCCTTTTAGGGATAAGAATAATATATCGGATAAGAATAATATAAATTTTGCCATTGCAAGAACATCTTTTGGAAGAAGATGGATTTTCAAATCGTTCATTTTAAACTGGATGTACAGCGGACACAAAACCTAAACTTACTTTTGGTTCTCACGAATAGTAGAACACATTAGAGACCAAAAATCTTCTGTATATTCTGGAAAAAAAGTAATTACTAGTTTCATGAGCTCTAAACATGAGGCTTTATCTCATTGTTTATGGGACAAATCTACAAAATATAGTCAGATCAAGTTTGGAATATAAAGTGACTATAATAAACATTCATAGGATTTTTCAGATAAAAATTCACCCAACAAATGGATTTTGAGCATATGGCTCTTGACCAAGAGCATGCTGGATGTCTAATTTTGGGATATTTTCCCAGCATTGTATTTTACGAATAAGACGTACAATGTTGGCCTCCATATCGCCAATTGTTGTAGTTTAATCAACATAAACTAGTGACTTCACGTGGATCCCACAATAAATAATCGAGAAGTGTCTATCTATCTATCTATCTATCTATCTATCTATCTATCTATCTATCTATCTATCTATCTATCTATCTATCTATCTATCTATCTATCTTATCTATCTATCTATCTATCTATCTATCTTTCTATCTATCTATCTATCTATCTATCTATCTATCTATCTATCTATCTATCTATCTATCTATCTATCTATCTATCTATCTATCTATCTATCTATCTATCTATCTATCTACTATCTATCTATCTATCTATCTATCTATCTATCTATCTATCTATCTATCTATCTATCTATCTATCTATCTATCTATCTATCTATCTATCTATCTATCTATCTATCTATCTATCTATCTATCTATCTATCTATCTATCTATCTATCTATCTATCTATCTATCTATCTATCTATCTATCTATCTATCTATCTATCTATCTATCTATCTATCTATCTATCTATCTATCTATCTATCTATCTATCTATCTATCTATCTATCTATCTATCTATCTATCTATCTATCTATCTATCTATCTATCTATCTATCTATCTATCTATCTATCTATCTATCTATCTATCTATCTATCTATCTATCTATGCAACGCGGTTCGGGCCCCACTAGTATTTAAATAAATATATAAATATCTTTGGAAATAAAGTTGTATCTTATTCAATTCGAAAAAAACAGAGAAGTGGAGATAGCTGTCTTTGTTTCTATACCCCTCAATCAATAAAATATACATATATGCAATTTTATTAACAAGATTAATTCTCAGTGAAAGGTGATATCATAAGTTCGCCTCCTGGGTTTTCTACATACATACATTTGGGTAATATCTCAACTAAAAACTAAATTTAAATAAATTAATAAACATAAATTTAGTTCCCATGTGTCAAAAAACTAACCAACTACTTTTCAAAGAACTGTGTAGAAAATTAAAATATTATAAATTCGCACAAAGAAATGGTCAAACTAAAATTTAATTTCACACCAAATTTTGTGGCAACAATGGAAAACTATTTGCTTCATTTTATGCACTTTTATGATGACAGACAACCATAAAGACATAAAGAAACTGATAGACAGACACACAAAAAAAAGTAATTACACACATTTTGAGGTAAAAATTATGAAAATTGTAAAGAAAATCTCAAAAAAAAAAACAAAAACAAATAAAACACACAACATAATTAAAAATATAATGAATGAATAACAAAATCTGTCTTTTGTTCTAGACTTAAGTCAATCCCTAAAGCGGATAATTAGAAGAATTAAAATTGAAAGAAAAGCAAAATGGTCAATACCCAAAACAAAGAGAGAAAAAAGTAATAGAAAATAATTAAAACATTTTAAAAGCAAAAAATATAAGTTTTTGCTGATGTTTTCTCTTGTTAAGAAAAAAAAACACCTCAAGGACAATTTTTTCTATATTCTTCTAATACAAATAGTCAAACATTTGTTTTTTGTCATGATTTGTTTTAGTTGAAAGTGCAAAAAAAGCACAAATTCTATTTCAAGTTGTAATTTTTCCTTTTGATTTTCTTTTTGCAAAAAAAAACTAAACAAATATTTTTCTAGAAACAAGCGAAGGGCGTGGTTTACGATGTGATCAAATATGAAAATGTCCTTTGAAGAACATGAACACACAGGAATAATAATAAATATAAAACACGCAAACAAACACAAACAAAACGACAGCAACAAAAGGAACAAGGATCATAACAACGCGTTGTTGCACTCAGCTACAACAACACACGGTTAGAGGAACTTAAATACGGATACACTGACAACAAACAAAATTTTACGAGATACAAAGAATCAAGAACAAAAAAAACACGAGAAAAAAAGAACATCCGTACTAAAATTGCACAAACAAGGGGGTTGTTAAAAGGACGACAACAACCAAAATAAAAAGAAGATTACAAACTACTACAACAACTACATTTTTATATACAACAAAAAAAGTACTACAACTAGAAAATATACAAAATAAAACAACAATAAAAGCGCAACGCTAAAATCCACAATGTCATAATAAATACGTTGACGCTGATGATAATGATTGTAACGTAAATAAGGACGATGATGATGCAGAGAGAGAGAAAGCTGCAAATAACAACAAACAACATTAAGGACATTTTTTTTGTTGTTTGCTAACAAGCAAAACGAAATAAGGAAAAACTTGGAAAAGTAAAAATTGTTGTCAACAAAACAAGATTCGGGAAAAAAAACTATAAAAATATAAGATGATGTTTTGTAAGTTTTTATTATTTCCAAAAAAAGGGTGGGTTAGAGTAAAATCTTTGTTGGTGGGGAGTAAAAATTATTTCCTTAAAGAAAATTTATGAACTAAGTTTCAAATTCTATTGTACATCCATTGCACTTCTGATTTTAGCCCCCAAAAAGCTTGTTCCGGAGTTGGTTTTATCATCCATAATTGACTTTTAAATAAATATGGAAATTATCACACTGTTTTTAGGTTAGGTCAGAATACGCATAAATTCACTTAAGCGCTAATGGGCCTATTGTGGGTTGCTCCTCAAAATGTTGGTGATAAAACTTACATATGCATAAAGATCAATGAAAAGATCCAATACTCAGAAACTAAGCTTCTTGCTCTTAGTTCCTTGCAATTTTCCAACCAGGGTTCTAGAATAACATCTCAACCAATATATTTAGATCTAATTTGGGCGTAAGTCTGGCAATTATGGACAAAGTGTACCAACATTTCACAATTCCCTTCGCATGATTTACAGTCGTCTAAATTTTCGAGTTCTCTCATCAACAATTCCCGACAATTTTTGTTTCCAGTTCGCGATCGGGCAAGTCTGGAGCGTCCAATATATATTGATGACGTGGTTTGTAACCGAATCTTATCTTCTATCGAATCGATAGATCGATGTTTCAGTTGGAAATAAATACAGCAATATTTTGAGATCCTAGGAGGGTGGTGACCAATTTGTTGATGCAGTGTTCTTGGCTCCACTTATACCCAAGTAACCAGTACGCTGAATTCCCTGTAGTGGAATTAGGTTACACTTTTTGTTCCAAGAACTCCACCATGTTATAGACGAGACGAGTTAGAATGTGTTTAATTACGCTTTAGTAAAGCCAAGGTTGCCCTAATCTGCATTGCGATCCTACGGTTCTTGATCTATGCGGTATTTCCATTTTAATTTCCAATAAAGGATAACTTCATAACACGGGCGATTTGGGGTAGGTGTATTTTTTTAGATTTGATCTATATACTTGTTCGTTTGAAGTAAACTAACTAACTAACTAACTAACTAACTAACTAACTAACTAACTAACTAACTAACTAACTAACTAACTAACTAACTAACTAACTAACTAACTAACTAACTAACTAACTAACTAACTAACTACTAACTAACTAACTACTAACTAACTAACTAACTAACTAACTAACTAACTAACTACTAACTAACTAACTAACTAACTACTAACTAACTAACTAACTAACTAACTAACTAACTAACTAACTAACTAACTAACTAACTAACTAACTAACTACTAACTAACTAACTAACTAACTAACTAACTAACTAACTAACTACTAACTAACTAACTAACTAACTAACTAACTAACTAACTAACTAACTAACTAACTAACTAACTAACTAACTAACTAACTAACTAACTAACTAACTAACTAACTAACTAACTACTAACTAACTAACTAACTAACTAACTAACTAACTAACTAACTAACTAACTAACTAACTAACTAACTAACTAACTAACTAACTAACTAACTAACTAACTAACTAACTAACTAACTAACTAACTAACTAACTAACTAACTAACTAACTAACTAACTAACTAACTAACTAACTAACTAACTAACTAACTAACTACTAACTAACTAACTAACTAACTAACTAACTAACTAACTAACTAACTAACTAACTAACTAACTAACTAACTAACTAACTACTAACTAACTAACTACTACTAACTAACTAACTAACTAACTAACTAACTAACTAACTAACTAACTAACTAACTAACTAACTAACTACTAACTAACTAACTAACTAACTAACTAACTAACTAACTAACTACTAACTAACTAACTAACTAACTAACTAACTAACTAACTAACTAACTAACTAACTAACTAACTAACTAACTAACTAACTAACTAACTAACTAACTAACTAACTAACTACTAACTAACTAACTAACTAACTAACTAACTAACTACTAACTAACTAACTAACTAACTAACTACTAACTAACTAACTAACTAACTAACTAACTAACTAACTAACTAACTAACTAACTAACTAACTAACTAACTAACTACTAACTAACTAACTAACTAACTAACTAACTAACTAACTAACTAACTAACTAACTAACTAACTAACTAACTAACTAACTAACTAACTAACTACCTACCTTTCGAGACTTTTAATCATGATTATAAAGAGTAATGGCGCTAAAACCCCACACTGAGGTGCACCGCGAAAAACATCTAGTCCTTCAGCCACGAAGGGCACAGACAACCTGAAACTGGTCTAAGGATTAGATAACAGCGTTTGACCATTGTTGGAAGAATCTTTGAAATATGTAAATGCAGACTTCAAGTTTATAAAGTTTAGTATCGACGCATTTCCTCACGTAGTTTATAACCTAAAATAGTTTCCTTTGCTATATATTCCGAGAGCACAGTTACAAAACACAATTGCAATGGTAACTGCCCTTTTGAGGCCTAATTCCATAAGTTTGATTTGTAAATTACGACTTCTGCGAATGTTGTCAAGATGTAGAGGAAGAAGAAGTCATCACTCACAATCCCGTTTGTAATATATTATTACCCGAGTTTTCGAAAAATTTCTTTAGGGTTCATAACTGGTATTTATAACTATAAAATTTAACATTAATGTTTTATAAGAATCAAAATCTGACCTACAATAAATCGTTTATAAATATTAACATCAAGATATAATTCGACCAAAAAAAACTCTTTCAAGTTCTGTAGAATTCAGTATAAACATAATTAAACCAAGTTCTATTAGAGGCCATCTTTCGAAAATAATCTTGATAATCATATAAATAACGGTATATGATAATCTAATCCCATAAATGATTAAACAGTGTTAATAAAAGACGATAGGATAACGATCAAATTCCACATATGGGTCTACCTTTATAAAGTTCTCAAATACAACCTTATAAGTGTTATTATTAACCGTTTTGTCTGAAACTGATTTTCCTCTTATCCAAATTTTATACTATTTTTTTAAATAAAATGTCACAACTACAACTGCATAAAATACACCTACAATGGCTGTTGCTGACTGAGCTTAAAGTTGACACAAGTTTTACAACGACGAATGTCCTCGTTTGTTGTTACACAAGTATCTTTGCGATACAAACATGGTACGAATATGTGTGTTTATATCTATGTGTCTAGTGTGCAGTTGTTTGTATTTATTACAAACTTTTTTATGACTCGATTTTTCTTTATTTTCTATAGAGTATATATTTCATGGTATATAGTTGTCTTTTTTTTCGATTTTCACAAAAATTAGATTGTCTCTTGTATGTATCTAGTAGATACATTTTTATTTTTATCCATGTTATGTTATTTTCTGCTTATTTTGCACTATTTTTTTTTTTATTTGGGCATACAATTTATGAGTTTTGTGGCAAAATAAATATAAAATAATAACAACTACAACAACAAAATGTAATAGTAATACTAGTATACACTTAAATACCTATAAAACCAGTGGAGTTTTTCTTTTTTCCCGATTTTTTTCTCTCGATTTTTTTGTATATTGTTTTTGCAATATGTGGCATTAAAGCATTTATTTACATACATGGCTAAACTTACTCTGTTTGTGTTTACATTATATGTATGACCCGGCAGTTCGGGTGGAAGTTCTGAACTTGTGTTTTTGCCAAAAATTTAACTTGTCAGTTTTTTTTCCAACAAATGTTTGTTTTTGAGATAAATACCTACTTTCTACAAGGTGGTAAATGACTCCTTTTAAAACGGCTGGGTATGTTCACGTTTGTATATTAAAAAATCCATATATAATAATCATCTAACCATATAATTTGTTATATGTAAGTATGTATTTTTTTCTCCTGTGAGTTCTGTTTTTGTCTTTCTTATTATATTTCTCGTTCATGCTTTGGTGATTAAATACATTTGATTTGAATAAATTTGATTTTATTTAGCGCATTATAATTGTTTGTTTAAACTACAACACATGTTTAACGTATTTGTTTTTTTAATTTATTAATTCGCTCGTTTTTAATTAATTATTAAAAAAGAGGAAATTAAAATTTTATTAAAGAATAAAGTTGTTTAGAATTTTGTTCAAGCAGTCAAAACATGTTTTTTTAAGTTATTAATGGCTTTTGTATAAACATGTTTATTTAAATGAAAATTTTAAATAAATAAAAACTTTTTTAATTAAATTTAATAAATTAATGTTTAGATTTTTTTAAATCTTAAGGGAATAAAATTTATGCCAAGATTTAAGGAAAAAAACTTAGATGAAGTAAAAAATTCCTATAAAATTATAATAATTGGAATAGAATCGACTATAGACAAGACTAAAGTCTAGACTATAGACAAGGCAACTATATACCAGATTATGGTATCGATTAAAACAAGACAAGAATACGGACATGACTATACTCTCGAATAGAGTCTCAACTAAAGACACGACTATAGTCTTGACAATAGACCAGACTATAATCTCCACAATAGAAAAGACAATAGTCTCGACTATAGACATGAATATACTCTTGACTATAGACAAGAATATAGTCTCGACTATAGACAAGAATATAGTCTCGGCTATATACAAGACTATTGTCTCGACTATAGACACGATTTTAGTCTCTATTAGAAACAAAACCATAGTCACGACTTAAAACATGACTATAGTCTGGAACACTATTGTCTTTACTATTGTCTCGACTATAGAAAATACTATAGTCTCAATTATAGACAATAGTCTGGACAATAGACAATACCATAGTCTCGACTATAGACAAGACTATAGTCTCCACAATAGACAAGATTGTAGTCTCGACTATAGACAAGACTATAGTCTCTACTATAGACAAGACTATAGTCTCTACTATAGACAAGACTATAGTCTCGAATATAGACAAGACTATAGTCTCGACTATAGACAAGACTACAGTCTCGTCTATAGACAAAACTATGGTCTCGACTGTAGACAAGACCATAGTCTCGACTATAAAAAGGACTAGAGTCTCGACTATAGACAAAACTATAGTCTCGACTATAGACAAGACTATAGTCTCGACTATAGACAAGAATATAGTCGCGTCTATAGACAAGGCTATAGACAAGACTATAGTCTCGACTATAGACAAGACTATAGTCTTGACTATAGACAAGACTGTAGATAAGACTATGGTCTCGACTATAGACAAATCTATAGTCTCGACTATAAACAGGACTATAGTCTCGACTATAGACAAGAGATTGTGGAGATAATAGACAAGACTATAGTTTCCACAATAGATAAGACTATAGTCTCGAATATAGACAAGACTATAGTCTCGACTATAGACAAAACTATATTCTCGACTATAGTATAGTCTCAACTATAGACAAGACTATAGTCTCGACTATTGACACGACTATAGGTTCGACTGTATCGAATATCTCTATTATAGACAAGACAAGAGGAGCTCTGAAATTTTCAACCTAAATTCTAAAGTAACATTATAAATATCAAACTTAAAACATTGTTGCCACAAAATCCTTAAGGATTTAAAAAAAAACTCTAAAATAAAAACTAACAAGTTAATATTTAACTTTAGTTTAGTTTCTAAAATAATGTAGACATTGTTACAGTTTAATAAAAAACATTTTATACAGATGTGAACAGGAAAAAAAATCTAAAGAAAAACAATGACAATTTTTGTTAGACTTAGAAAAAAATACTCTAAGGACATTCAAATTGTAATGGTGTTTGTTGGCAGGAAATGAAAAAAAAAAACTAAAACTACAAGACAACAAGCAATAGAATATAGAAAATAATAAATAATAACCAAATCTAAGAATCTAGGAAAAATTTCATATAAAATAACTGCTTAAAAAAAAGTGGGAAAAAAAACAGACATTAGTGTCTAGCAAAAGTGAAGAAACAAAAAATTAAACAAAAATCTTGTTAAACCGAGCATAGGACTATAAAGAAATTATTCCACTAGGATTTTTTTCATAACAAAGTTTTCTCATTATTTGTAGTTTCTAGAATGGACAAGACTACTCCCAGATGATCTGGGAATACAATGAGGACCTCAAAGTTCTATTTTATTGTAACTCACTGTTGCCAATTTTTTTCCTAAGCCAAAGAAAACAAATCATTGTACATTTAAAACAGTGAACAACATGCAATGGAATGTTTTTCCTATCAAATGCAAAATAACAACAACAAAAATAATTATGTACCATGATAAGGAACAAAAAATTGGTATATACATACATACATACAAATGTATGTACATATGTACATATATACCAAGAAAGAGGCTATACATTTGTACTCCACTAAATACCAACTTACCCGATCACCCTGCCATCCAACCAAATCCTTTTCATTTCCACCTTGTAAAGAGAAAAACCCCAACATAACAATGTTGTGAGTGTAGCTTAAAAAGGATATAAACCAAAAAAAATAAACAACAAAACTAAATAGGAAAAAAACTATTACGTTGAACTGAATTTAAATTTGATAGAGAAAACTCAGCAACAACAACAACAATATCATAAGTAGTTTTTCTATTTGTAACGAAAAAGAAAAACTACAACTACAATAATGCAAACCATCGACATTTGTTACATTCATGTTGGTAACAACAAGATTGTAATAAAATAATAAATTGTTTGTACAATTGCAACATTGAAATAAAAGCAAAAACAACAACAATACAAAATTACACTAAAAACGCTAGAAAATAAAAAAAACAGCTAGAAAAAGTACTAAACAAAAAACGTAAAGAAAAACCTTTAAAAAAAAGTACTTCGAGTACAATTCGTATGTAGAAAATTTTACACAACTAAACTTGTATATGCGTGTGTGTGTATTACTGCTGTTTTTCCAATTGTTCAAAAAAAAAAGAAAAATACAAATAAAAACAAAACAAGAGACAGCCAATAAATTTGTTAAATACATGTTAGACAGAGTACGAACTAAGGGGGTTGTATTTTATAAGCAAATAAGTATCTTATAGATTTTTATTTATCTTTTTTTATGGCAAATTCTACCACATTAATAAGCTGACTCAGGCACACACACACACAGATTTTGAATTTCCCCTCTTTTTTTTATAACTTTTTTCAAATTCATAGATACTTTTTTTATCCCTTCTCTTTTACTCTTATGCTGTTTCAAATACTTCTCTTTTACTCTTGTGTTTTGATATAGAAACAGAGTATCTGTGTGTATTTTTTAGTTTTGTATTTTGGCATAAGTCTTAGTGTTTGAGCTGTAAGAGCTTAGGGTTCTCTTAATTTTGTAGTTGATTTCATTATTTAGTATCGTTGAGATACTTGCCCCGGCAACATTTCATGGATACTTAAATATTGCTGCGAAATTAATAACAAAAACGTTTGAAATAAAGTGTTAATGAAAATTTGTTTGAAATAAAATTTTTCTACAAAAAAAGGATAAAATGTTTAAGAGTTATAGTTTTTATTGTTGCAGGGCTTGTTTATAAAAAAGAATTGTTTAAATATTTTAAAATGCCGTCGGTAAAATAAAGTGTTTAACAAAATTTAATTTTGAAAAATAAAATATGATTTCGTGCTTTAATAAAATTGAAATTATTTTCAAAATTAAATTTTCATATTTGTAGAACAAAATTTAGTTCAACAAACTGAATAAATTAAGAATTTAAATTAAGCAACAAAAATGTTAAAAGTTTAAATGTTCGTTAGATTATTTCTATAAAAAAAATAAATATTTTTTTATAAAATTTTTTTACTTAATTCGCATCGTATTTTAAATTATGTGCCAGTTCCTTGAAATTCGAAAATTTTTTTGTAAAAAATATGATAGAAGTATTTTTTTGTCTTTAGCTCTATGATTTTTTTAATTTTACCATTTCAAAATTTGAATTGGAAATAATTTCAAACTCGATTAGATTTTTATATAAAAATACCCAGCAAAAGTTGCTTAAGTTCCACAACTAGTTCTAGAACGCATGATTATAGCCCGTAATCGTTCTACTTTGGCGTTGTGACCAATGATTTTTGTTCAAAATTGTCACCTTCTGAAATAGTTCTAGGGAAGTGTTATGAAGTCGACACTCGTTCTACGAAACGCTTCTGGAACCAGTTCTTTCATCAATGATTTTTGTTCGAATTTGTCAACATCGGAACTAGTTCTAAGGAAGTTTTAGAGAACGTATACGCTTTACCTTAAAATAGTTCTTTTTTCCATGCGTTTTTCTTCGAAACTATTAAGATTAGGACCAGAATTGAGAAACTATTGGGGAATTATTATTCTTATAACGTACTTACATACATATTTATCTTCCAAGAAGTTGCTCCGGAACTAGTATGCGTTCCAGTGAACTAGAGTAGTAGCAATGTATAACTAGTTTCAAAGAACTAGTTCCTTGAAAACTATTTAGAAGTATTTAAGAATCACAACAACGTTCCGAGGAATGGGTTTCAGAAGTAATGGCTACACCACTAGTTCCAAGATTGTTGTTTAAGAATCTGAAGTGGTTATGTTTACACTCGTTCTAGAACTAGTTTTTTTCCTGCAAAGAAAATTTTAAAATCAAACGTTTTGTAATTCCGTTTTAGAAAATACGAAGTTATGAAAAATATATACAAAATTCCCGATATTCAAAATACTAAAATAATATGGAAGTTTTAAAATTCCCGATATTCAAAATACTAAAAAAAGAAAATGTTTCAAATCCAAATATATTTTATTTAATGAACAGTTTTATTTACTTATTACTTTATTTACTTAACATTTATTACAAGTTTATTCTTTACACACGAATATTGGTCCTATATCTACTCTTTAAAGTACTCCAATCGGCTCAGAATCATTTTTTGCATTGAAGATATTCCGTCCGTTCCGTTCATAAAAACTTTGTAATCAAACTACAGTTTACAATTTTCAATATAATTTGATGATATTTGGCACATACATGACTTTTGACCCAATGGTAGAAGTCAATCCATTATTTCATCTAACCTCCATAGAACCGTAACTCCCGAATATGGCTTTTGAGATCATAATTATGTTAAATGTTCTAGTAGGTATCTCTACAAAAGTCGGCACAACTTAAATTTTACATAAGGCCAATTGATTCTGAAGATTTTTGTAATGATCGGTTGTCATTTGACCCTAGCCCGCATACAAGGTCCCCTTCAGAAATTGCATTATAAACACTAGTATTAAAATAAAATTTAGCATAAGTAACTTTTATATAAACAGAGATATATCCATCAAATTTTATGAAGTTCGGAACCTAATTGAACCTAAACCCCATATAAAGCTTTCTTTGTATAAATTTGAAAGAAATCATAAAATAAAATTAATCCTAACCGACGGTAAAAAATAAAATTTTTTTATGAAAAAACTGTAAAAGTTTTAAAGTATATAACGTCACCTAAAACCCAAATGGCCTTAACTAACCAAAAACTTAAAATCTATGCTATTGCTGAACGGAACAAGAGACTTTTTTTAATTGTTTTAAATTGAAAGAGATTTAAAAGAAATTGTACTGATTACAAATATAAATGTAAAAAAATTATAATTATTGCTCCGCATAACAGATATTTTCACAGGAAACTGTGGACCGTTAGTATTAACTCTGTGCACTTAGTTTTTCATTATCAGCTGTTATGCCCCTGTAAAAGGACTTTGAAGTTTAAAGGACATACGATTTTAAAAAATGGAATTCCAAATTTATATAAAAAGTTTGATATTAATATTAATATCAAATGAAGCCCAGTGAATATTTTCATTACCATGTAAGGGGTTAAAATGCTAAAATTTATTTACACAATAGCATTTTAAGTCATTATTTTAACACGGTGATGTCATTGGAGGCAAGTACTAACCACAAACGATTACAAGTAATTAGAAAAAGTAGTTATTGTAAATCGCATGAAAAAATGTATACAGCTTCTATATTTTCTTTGGCAAGATGTATTTATGTAACACATTATTAGTAAGACATTATTAAACTACTTCTATGTAATCCCGACGATAAGTAGTAGTCATTGAAAAGTATGTTGTTAGGTAAGTAATTACAATCGATAGCTATTACCCAGTTTTTGCCGGGATATTATTTATTTCAATTCATCAGGATTAAAAAAGAAATGGAAACTTAAAGAAAATTTGTCACAAAAAAGTTTTTAAACACTTTTGTTTCGAAAATTAAAACTTTTTTTAAATTTAATATCTTTTTCGAGTTTTTGTCTAAGTGAGTCAAATAAATAATATAGATAGAATGTACAGATTCCCAGCTTTCATTTGATACCCATATTAGCATCATACAAAACATATAGTAATTATATAAAATATTCGCTGGAAATTATAAGTCCTTTAAACTTTGAAGTCCTTTTATAAGGACATAAGAGCTGATTATAAAAATCGGAGTACGCAGAATAGCTATAAATAGAATCTAGTTTGACATGCATATCAACTTTTTTATGTGTGAAAGTTTTTTTTTTCAAAATTGTTACAGGGTGTAATTATAAGACATGGGTTGTGTATATATTTATTCCATGAAATGATTATTAGTTCTGTTTTATACAAGTAAATAATAAATAAGTCATTAAATTAATTGTTAATTTAGGTTAAATTTAATTGAACTTTAATAACATTTCTAAATTTATCTTTTTATGTTATATGTAGTTTAATCCCATTAAAAGCCCGTTAAATACTTTTGTGGGCATTAATATAAAAAAAAACATTATTTTCTATAAACACTGGAATTAGTGAAATTTCTTAAATGACAAAAACTATCAATTAATTTTTTCTAATTGTTTTTTAAATAATTTTAGAATTTGTGCTTAAAACAACCACTTCTAACAAAAATAGCATGCATGGAACTAGTGATAATTTTCTGAAATAAAATTATGATTACAGTAACCAAACATTGGTTATGCTGTAGTTCAATAGAAGTTCCCAGTAAAAATAAGGGGAAAAAGGCATAATTGACTATGTATTTTTATGGAGGTACTGAAAAAGAGCTTCAGAAGCAATGAGTTGTTAGTCATTTTGATGTTGAAGAGATGTGGAAGTAGAGACTGGTTATTATATATGTATATAAAGGAACTAGTTTAATAAGATGTTTTTAAAGAAGTTTATTTGTGCTCTGAAGATTACCATAGAACTAGTTCTATGGAGAGACAATATTTGAATGAATGGACACTCATTGATGTTTCCAAACAACCAGTTCCGGGAGTGGCAATTTCGAGTAAAAATCATGATTAAATAACTCATTCCATGACCGTTGTATAGAACGTGTGTCGACTCTATAACGCTTGTTCAGATGAATAAAACTTTATCACTTTTAATACTGAACAAAGAACTACCCAGCAAAAATGGCTAGTACTTACCTAATTACTTACTTTTCAATGACTACTACTTACCGTTGGCATTACTTTTAAGTACTATTATAATGACTTACACATAATTAGAAAGGTAAGTACTTTTTTCGAATTTGCCGATTTATTTGTACATTTCATTGGATCACGCTAATACTTTGTTTCAATGACTACTACTTACCGTTGGCATTACTTTTAAGTACTATTATAATGACTTACACATAATTAGAAAGGTAAGTATGTCCTTTTTTTGGAACTTTTTTTGTTTGTTTTTAAAACAAAGCAACTTTTGAACACCTTATTTGTAGGTACTTATTTAAGTAGTTATTTGTAAGCGAGAGTGGAAAGTACTCGCTTCTAAGATAGTATAGTCGGGCGTGGCCGACCATATGATACCCTATACCAGATATGAATATTAAATGTGATTTATTTTTATAATAACGTATTTATCTTAATTCCGATTTATTTATTTATTGACGAAAAACTAATTTTCTGAAAGATGCTTTCTGAAAGATGCTTTATATGAGGAATAGGAGCAAATATGGACCGATAGCCTTATTAGTGTTAATAAGTGAATTGTGGATATTCAAGTAAATTTCTGAAGGTGAGGTTAAGGTCAAATGAGGCCCGATCATTTCGAAAGTCAGCAAAGTCTCTATAAAACTTACTTGTGCCACCTTTCATCGAGATACAATTACATTTTACATAATTATGAGCTCAAAACCCCTTTTCGGGGGGTTCAGTTGTATGGGGGCTAGGCTTAGCCCAAAAGAAAGGTATATGCCAAATTTCATCAAATTATCTTAAAAATTGTGACCTGTAGTTTGATAACAACATTTACACGGGCGGATGGACATCGTCAAATCGACTCAGAAAGTGATTCTGAGTCAATCGGTATACTTTAAGATGGGTGTAGTACTAATATTTTAGTGCGTTACAAATATCAGCACAAACGCCTAATACTCTTCCAAATTTCAGGTATCGCTTCTACAACAACAACAACCCTTCACACGGAACGGTTTTTAATTTCTATCTTAAATATACATATGTATATATACCTTAAAAAAATTGCCACTTTTCAAGCAGTAATACCCCAACGGAAAACCTATGACAACAATTAATAAGCTTTGTCTAAAGCTTTCCACACTTAAATTGGAAAACTATAAAAAACTATAGAATTTAATTAAAATTTATTTAATTCATAAAAATAAAGTAATTTTGCTGATACAGATACTTAAACATTACTCCCATGAACTTTTATATACATTTGTATCTATATACCAATACACACCCACTGGAAAAAAGTAATAGATTCTCGTTAAAATGTAAAAGTGTTTGTAATCAAAAATGAACTCTACAACATATAAAACACATGTATTGTGGATTTACGTGATGTTGTAAAAAAATTACAACGACAACAAAAACAACAAAATGAAAAACTTAAGTTTGAAAAGGAGGGCGCCAAAACAACAAAAAAAAAACAAAAATTATTTTGAAGTAAAATTTACAATATAAAATTCAAACAATATAAATGGGTGGGTAGTTGGGCAAAAATAATAAACAAAACAAAAAAAACATTAAAATTATACAAGTAGTGGCGAAGTTGCCACTTAATATCAGTATAATTGGCAAAAGATGTCTGCAACATAAAAAAAGCTACAAAAAAAAAAAACAAGCAAGAGTTGAATATACGTAAAAAAGAGCATAAAATTGATTTACCATCATCATAAAGTCACACAAGTTAGAAAGAAATGGCATGATTTGTCTTGTTTTTGGATGGAGTCTGTGGTTAAAGAGGTTCCATTATTATTGTTGCAAAGCAACATAAGAAAAAAATACATACATACATAAACCCAAAAACCCCCTTCCTGCCTAAGTAGTACTCCTGTTTAATATCTTTTTATTGTAGTTTTGCAAAAAAAAAAGAAGAAAAGAATGAAATGAACAAAAGCTTTTGTTTAAGTTTATTTTTCTTATTGTTGTTGTTTTCAACGAGTTGTTTTTTGTATCTTGTTTTTTTTTTTTGTTTTGTTCGTCAATATACTCGTTTTACATTGATGTCGTTATACATGAGATACATTTGTATCTTTTGTATGCTGTTTGTTGGTGCTTAAGCATTTGCAGCTGTTGTTGCTACTTGATGGTGAGATGTTGATGATGATGCCGATGACTACCATGAGGTTGAATCCGACGATGATGATGACGAGAATAATGCTCTGAGATATTAAGGCTGCTTGCTGCCTGCCTTTTGCTACATGGCTGCTGCTGCCGTTGTGCTTGCTGGCTCAATGCTTTTAATAACATGAGTGTGTTAACCAACTTAACGCCAACTTTAGTTCATTCTTTCGTTTGTTTGCTTCATTTTTTTCTCATTTCAGTTCAGATTTACTTTTTTTTTTGTTTATTTTTTTGAATTGTTCAATTGTAGTGTGTCTTATGGATTTGTATTTAAGTTTTTCTTTAAAGAAATTGGGGTTTATTTTGCCGCTTTTTTTTAGTTCTTAACATGATTTTTTGTTAGGTTTGTGGCTGCTGCTATTTTTCTACTTTTTAACCGCTTTTAGATATTGCCATATTTAAGCTTTATAAGCTTAAACGTTAAGTGGATTTTTTTAAACGAGGTATGTGGTATTTTAAGATCCTAGGTACTTTTTACAACAGTATTGGTACTTTTTTCAAAGGAAAACTAAGTAATAATTTGTTGATATAGCTATCAGTATGACAATAAGAATCAATGCATCCGAAAAAGACAGTAATTTCTACGTCTAACGTCTAACCACCTGATGGGTGAAAATTAATCTTTCGTCTCTAATATACTCTTTGTAAATGAGAGAGAAGACAGTTGTCATTTTAATGTTACCTTTATAAGCGCGAGCGGAAACAGTCGTCCAGTTACAATCCCCAAGTAATCTAGAGAGTACACAGAGGGAAAAAGTAATATACACGCCTGGTACCAAATTGACACCGAACTGTTTATAATTTTTCAATACCATCCATTGTCAAAGTATATATGTACATACATACGACAACATAGTGTGTCTAAATTTTATACACATCCGTTGTCTAAATGTTAACAAACGTGGTAAGTTCACTATTGACAAACAATCCGTTGCCACGTTTGTTAACATTTAGACAACGGAAGTGTATAAAATGTAGATTTCGACAACGAATTGTTGCAATGTCGACAACGTTGCGTTGTCAACATTACATATTGTTGTCGTACGTATGTATATACTTTGACAACGGACGTTATGGAATAAATATAAACTCTTTGGTGTCAATTTTTCCCTCTGTGTATACACTTCAATAACAAACTTAAGCAAAAAGACTCATTTCCATGTATTGACTTTGGACTAGCTTTTTGACGGCCTCTCTGTAACTATGGAGTCCTGATTGACTTTCCTAGAACAAGCAAATGTTAAAATAGTGAGTCACCTGGGCTGCCAGTGGCTAGGGGTAAATCTAAGTGGTATGTTAAATAGCTAGTTCTGGGCTGTACACCCGAACTGCTACGATTTAAAAACTTTACAACTACAAGGGCTTTAAACTTTACAACTACTAGTTATAGTATCCTAAATTAATAGTGTCTGCTGGTTGTCATTTGTTTCATTAGTCCGAATCTGATATCCGACTGATTAATATTGAGTGTCATTATTTTGTTAGCAATAAATTCGCCTATAACGAAAGAACTGGGTGACAATGCTTGCTTTCGGATGATAACTCCCAACTACTTATACGACACATAAAATATTAAACTTTAGAAGACCGATGAGTAAGTCTTCCCCATGAAATCAAGTCATTGAAACTAAAAATAACAGTCAGAATTCGGGAGTCCATTACTTTTCATATAAAACCAATTGTGATAATTGTTTCCAGCCTAGACAAACTACGATCAAAACTACGATCCTATAATAAAACTTGACACATTACTATCATGAACTAGGAGAATTAGATGCACGTAACTGCGAAAAACATTAACCAGCTAATGATCAAATCAAGAATTGTGCCATCATCAGCTCGGAATCACTTGATGTTCGTCCATACTTATCTAAGGAGGCTTCATTAACACCAAAGAAAATGTAAAATTTAATACGAAACTGACTCAAGAAAGATCAACCAACTTATGAGTGAAGGTACTGCCGATAGTGGACAATATTAACTCACATAAACAAAGAAAGTGTTCGACCGTCTCCTCTTCATCCTTGTCAGTGCAGCATTTACGAAAGTCGTTAGATTGGCACCTACTAACCAACACCCAGACATCACGACTATTAGTAGCCTCAGCTGTTCACTTGAGTGGCCTATTAATGACGACCTAAGCCAGGTCAGCTTAGTTGTCGAACAATTGGTCATTGATTATTAACTGAGTAGCCCTGAATAGTTGCTATTAGATAAGAGTTCATCCGCTACTTCATTGACAGGTATATAGGTGTGGTCCAGAAGCCAGAACATATTCGAATATTGCTGCATCTTGTTAAGGGACCTTCACGAACGAGTAAATCTCCTAGAGATCTTTCGTTTAATGGACATCAACATATGATAGATCTGAATAGAGTTTCTAAGTAGGAAAAATGTGTCAGGAATATATTTTAATTTGTGTATCTCTGAAAATTTCGTTTTTTTAATGAATTGTCAGGGAATTAATTAAATTGGGTATATAATAGTAACTGAGTAATATAAACTTTTAATAACAAATATCTACATTTGGAGGAGAAGTAAAATTTGACGAAATGGAAACTGCAGCCAACCATTTAGCGAACTTTAACCATGTCCCCTTCGAACTGAGTTAAGAACTTGGGTATATCATCAATTCAGCATCATATTAACATTTATTAGGTTCTTCCAAAGATTTCTAGAAAAAATATTTCTGTGAAAAGGTCTTTTGATAAATTGATATAAATAAGGTCCAAAAAGTACTTTTATTTATAAAAAATCTACAATTTTTTAGAATAACATTTTCATTGTCTTCTAATATTTGTTCTGATTTTTTTCCTTACTCCCCCTCAAAAAAAAATGTTCCCTATAAGCTTGCAATTGCTTAAATGTAATATTGCTTTTTGTTGTTGTATCTATTGCTGACATGAATTTTAATCTAATAGATACAAATGAATAGGTGTTTCTTAAATGTAGTCTTAAATAAGAGAGTGTAAGTATGAGACTTACCTTACAATCTATATGATTTTCTTTTTAGGTAGGATTTTGTTATAAAAAAAGTTTTCGTTTTTATATAAACTTTTTTTTAAATGTAAGTGTGGTTTTATGAACACTCACTCAGCTCCACATACCACACACAAACACTGACAACATAAGTCTGCTGCTGCTACTACTACTACAGTTCACTTTATTTCTAAGGGTTGTTTGTGTATCTGAGATTTTTGCATGTTATCCTGCTGCTCCCTGAATTTAATATTTAGTGTTATATGTCTAGTATTTTTTTTTTTTTTTTTTTGAAGTTTTACCTTCTCCACCCTGTTTTACATTTGGGGCAACATGGTGCGTTGTGTGTTTTTTTCACGTAAAAAATATTTTTTCTTTCTTTACATGTGTCATGTATTTGTCGTAGCTTGTAAGTGTAGTGTGTAAAACTTATTTTTTTCCTGTTTATATGCTGCTGTTTTTCTTGTCGTTTTTTATTTTTTGTGTTACACTTACACAGTCATAGACACAGCTATAGATATAAATTTTTATTGCTCCCTACCGCCCTATTGCTGTCAGGTTTTAGTGTGTTTTTTTTTACACAGAATTTTGTTTTTCCACATTTATATTTGTCAGACATCCTGCTCATGTGTGTGTATCCCTATAGTATGAGTTAGTTATGAGTGTTAGTAGGGGTGAGGAGAGGGGGTGGCGGATGTTTATTTATTTATGTATATTTTTTCTTATTTTATATCGTTTTTTGTTGTGTTTATTGTACATATCTGGATTTGGTGGTTTTGGTGTAATTTTCATGGTTTGATTTTCTTTCTGAAATTCAATCATTTGTGTTTTTCTAGATTATTTTTATTATTTATTTAAAAATTTAGGGGAAGCTAAAAAAAGCTTTTCTATATTTTTTTAATTTTTCGATATTTTCGAATATTTTTATTTGAATAGTCTGTGATGTGTAGGAATTGCCTATCACTTTATGCCAACTGTTTTACACTCATCAATTTCAAATCCTTAAAATTTACATTACCTGTCACTATATCTAATGTATCGGTAGTACATACATATTTTCAAATTTTGTTGTTTACAGCTTTAATGACTGTAACAATACTCACTCTTTTAAACGGAAAAATGCATTTATAGTCTAGTCTATAGTCTAGTCTATAGTCTAGTATATAGTCTAGTCTATAGTCTAGTCCATAGTCTAGTATATAGTCTAGTCTATAGTCTAGTCTATAGTCTAGTCTAGTCTAGTCTATAGTCTAGTCTAGTCTATAGTCTAGTCTAGTCTATAGTCTATAGTCTAGTCTAGTCTATAGTCTAGTCTATAGTCTAGTCTATAGTCTAGTCTATAGTCTAGTCTATAGTCTAGTCTATAGTCTAGTCTAGTCTATATTCTAGTCTATATTCTAGTCTATAGTCTATAGTCTAGTCTTTAGTCTATAGTCTAGTCTATAGTCTAGTCTATAGTCTGGTCTATAGTCTAGTATATAGTTTAGTATATAGTCTAGTCTATAGTCTAGTCTATAGTCTAGTCTATATTCTAGTCCATAGTCTAGTCTATAGTCTAGTCTATATTCCAGTCCATAGTCTAGTCTATAGTCTATAGTATAGTCTATAGTCTGGCTTATAGTCTAGTCTATAGTCTAGCCTATAGTCTAGTCTATAGTCTAGTCTATAGTCTAGTCTATAGTCTAGTATATAGTCTAGTCTATAGTCTAGTCTATAGTCTAGTCTATAGTCTAATTTATAGTCTAGTCTATAGTCTAGTCTATAGTCTAGTCTATAGTCTAGTCTATAGTCTAGTCTATAGTCTAGTCTATAGTCTAGTAGTATATAGTCTAGTCTATAGTCTAGTCTATAGTCTAGTCTAGTCTATAGTCTAGTCTATAGTCTAGTCTATAGTCTAGTCTATAGTCTAGTCTATAGTCTAGTCTATAGTCTAGTCTATAGTCTAGTCTATAGTCTAGTCTATAGTCTAGTCTATAGTCTAGTCTATAGTCTAGTCTATAGTCTAGTCTATAGTCTAGTCTATAGTATAGTCTAGTCTATAGTCTAGTCTATAGTCTAGTCTATAGTCTAGTCTATAGTCTAGTCTATAGTCTAGTCTATAGTCTAGTCTACAGTCTAGTCTATAGTCTAGTCTACAGTCTAGTCTATAGTCTAGTCTATAGTCTAGTCTATAGTCTAGTCTATAGTCTAGTCTATAGTCTAGTCTATAGTCTAGTCTATAGTCTAGTCTATAGTCTAGTCTATAGTCTAGTCTATAGTCTAGTCTTAGTCTAGTCTATAGTCTAGTCTATATTCTAGTCTATAGTCTAGTCTATATTCTAGTATATAGTCTAGTCTATAGTCTAGTCTATAGTATAGATATAGTCTAGTCTATAGTCTAGTATATAGTCTAGTCTATAGTCTAGTCTATAGTCTAGTCTATAGTCTAGTCTATAGTCTAGTCTATTAGTCTAGTATAGTCTATAGTCTAGTCTATAGTCTAGTCTATAGTCTAGTCTATAGTCTAGTCTTAGTCTAGTCTAGTCTAGTCTATAGTCTAGTCTATAGTCTAGTCTATAGTCTAGTCTATAGTCTAGTCTATAGTCTAGTCTATAGTCTAGTCTATAGTCTAGTCTATAGTCTAGTCTATAGTATAGTCTATAGTCTGGCTTATAGTCTAGTCTATAGTCTAGCCTATAGTCTAGTCTATAGTCTAGTCTATAGTCTAGCCTATAGTCTAGTCTATAGTCTAGTCTATAGTCTAGCCTATAGTCTAGTCTATAGTCAAGTCTATAGTCTAGTCTACAGTCTAGCCTAGTCTATAGTCTGGTCTAGAGTCTTGTCTATAGTCTAATCTATAGTCTGGTCTATTGTCTAGTCTATATTCTAGTCTATAGTCTAGTCTACGGTCTAGCCTAGTCTACAGTATAGTCTAGAGTCTATTGTCTAGCCTTTTGCAAAAACCTAAATCTGACAGTTTCTAGAGGTTTTTTGACATATTTTGACGGGTAATGGAGGAAAAATGTTTGCAACACTGCGAATTTGAGATTATTTATTTGCTCACTAAAATTCCCATGAGTAATTCTCAAATTTTAAGAATGGTCTTAGTCAAGTTCTAATAGAAAACCAATAATTCTACAACTACTATTACATATGTATGTATGCATACATACATACATATATGCATGAACACATTGTTAAAATAAAACTTAAAATTAATTTTAAAGCTGACAAATTCAAAATGCACCAGGTGTTTTCTTAGTTTAATGACAGTAATTCTAATACCAATTTAACATACTATTACAAGTACTGCCATGACACAATCTTTACCCCACCTCACACACATGCCATGGCGGGGTAAGAAGAACACCAATGTGAATTTTACAAATGTTAAGACCAAAATAACACGACATAAATAATCTCTCTAGTTTACAACAAAGACTCATGTTACAAAATATTTCATAGTTTAAATACTAAATGTATTTAAAACTAACACAAAAAACAACCAACGACAGACACTATCTATTAGTTTTGAAAGGATTAAAAAAAGGAATGAACAACTAAAATAAAAACATGATTAAAGCATGTCAAAACAACAGCAACAACTAACAATTTAAAAAACTAAAAAGTATCTAACACTAATAAGTAGACAAGCATTAGGCAACATTAAGAAACATTTACCAAACAAAAAAAATATCCTAAAAAGAGAAAAGAAGAGAGTTATAGAAAATTTGTTAAATAACAAGTATAAAAATTTAACAATAATTAGAAGGCGGGTGTTAAATAGTAATAATGAGTTATTTTTTGTGAAACAAAAAAGAAGATAAATAAATGTCTAAAAGAAGACATACCCCCTTTAACACATTTTCCAAAAAAAAAAAAAAACAACATCAAAAAAAAAATTTTTTTAACTCGTGCTATATTCTACTCAATACATCTACTCATCTAAAGAAAAATATATCTGTTAGATACATTTCATTATTAATTAGCTAGAAATGCACAACTGCAATGGACGTAATACTCTACTCACTCACGATGTATGAGTACAATTACAGATATTACAGACAAGCTGCAACAAATATCTAACATGTTCGAAAAGCCGAAGAAAATATCAACAAAAGATTTTTGGAAATTATTTTCAATACAGTAAACTACAGTAACAAAAGTAATATGTATATAGAAATGTGTACATACAGACAAACTAATATTTAAGTTATAAGTATATAGAATCATACAGTAGGGAGGAAAACGCATTAGGTATTCCCAAATATAGGAACGACTTAGTAATAGAAATTCTACATATAAATAAGACTGAAATATTAAGTTATGTCAAACAATTGAAACCTATGCAGAGTAATCTAAAGTGTGGACTATAGAATAGTCTATGGTCTGGACTATAAAATAGTCTATAGTCTGGATTATAGAACAGTCTATTATCTGGACTATAGAACAGTCTATAGTTTTACTATAGAACAGTATATAGTCTGGACTATAGAATAATCTAAAGTCTGAACTATAGAACAGTCTATAGTCAGAACTATAGAACAGTATATAGTCGGGACTATAGAACAGTCTATAGTCTGGACAACAGAACAGTCTATAGACTGCAGAGTAATCTAAAGTGTGGACTATAGAAAATGGTCTATGGTCTGGACTATAGAATAGTCTATAGAATGGATTATAGAACAGTGCATAGTCTGGACTATAGAATAGTCTATAGTTTGGACTATAGAACAGTATATAGTCTGGACTATAGAACAGTATATAGTCGGGACTATAGAACAGTCTGGACAACAGAACAGTCTATAGTCTTGACTATAGAACAGCCTATATTCTGAACTACAGAACAGTTTATAGTCTGAACTATGGAACAGACTAAAGTCTGAACTATAGAACAGTCTATAGTTTTAACTATAGAACAGTCAATAGTCTGAACTATAGAACAGTCTATAGTCTGAACTATAGAACAGTCTATAGTCTGAACTATAGAACAATCTATAGTCTGTACTATAGAACAGTCTATAATCTGGACTATAGAATGGTATATAGACTGGACTATAGAACAGTCTACAGTCTGGACTATAGAATAGTCTACAGTCTGGACTATAGAACAGTCTAAACTTTAGACTATAAAGTTTGGACTATTGAACATTCTACAGTCTGGACTATAGAACAGTGTATAGTCTGGACTGTAGAACAGTCTATAGTATGGACAATAGAACAGTCTATAGTCTGGACTATGGAACAGTCTATAGTCTGAGCTATAGAACAGCCTATACTCTGGACTATAGAACAGTCTATAGTCTGGACAGTCTATACTCTGGACTATAGAACAGTCTATACTCTGGACTATAGAACAGTCTATAGTCTGGACTATAGAACAGTCTATAGTCTTGAATATAGAACAGTCTATAGTCTGAACTATAGAACAGTCTATAGTCTGTACTATAAAACAGTCAATGGTATTGACTATTGAACAGTCTATAATCTTGACTATAGAACAGTCTATAGTTAGGACAACAGAATAGTCTTGACTATAGAATAGTCTATAGAACAGTCAATAATTATAATAGTCTATAATCTTGACTATATAACAGTCTAAAGTAAGGACTATAAAATAGTCTATAGTCTGGACTTTAGAACAATCTATATTCTGGACTATAGAATAGTCAATAGTATTGACTATTGAACAGTCTATATTCTGGACTATAGAATAGTCAATAGTTAGAAGTATAGAATAATGTATTGTCTGGACTATAGAATAGTCTATAGTCTGGACTATAGAATAGTCTATAGTCTGGACTATAAAATAGTCTATAGTCTAAACTATAGAACAGTCTATAATCTGGACTACAGAATAGTCTATGGTCTGGACTATAGAATAGTCTATAGTCTGGACTATATAATAGTCTACAGTCTGAACTATAGAATAGTCTATAGTCTGAACTATAGAATAGTCTATAGTCTGGACTATAGAATAGTCTATAATCTGTACCATAGAATATTATATAGTCTGGACTATAAAATAGACATTAGTGTGGACTATAGATTAGCCTATAGTCTGGAATAAATATATAACAGTCTGTAGTCTGAATTATAGAATAGACTTTATTCTGGACTATGGAATAGTCTATAGTCTGGAATATATAACAGTCTACAGTTTATGGTTCAAACTCTACAGTTTATAGTTCAAACAATCTATAGTCTGAACTATATAATATTCCTTATTCCATCATTTTTTGAATCTGAAATATAGACGACCCTAATATATATAACAATTTAGTAACTAAATAAGTAGTTTGTTGTTGTATAAGTACAGACGAGTATTTTTCATATATTTTATTTCATTTATTACTGTTGAACTAACTCGTGCTTATTTTGTAGCTGCAACAATTACAATCAAACCAAAACATATACATACATACACTCATCATCAAACACGGTAATATTTTTAAAGATTGAGAACTACTTACATATTTGTGAAAGAATATGCATGTATGTATGTACATACAGATGTATGTACATATGCATGTATCTTGTAGATATGTCAGTACAACGAGTATGTAATGTCAACTGCCACCGCCTCTGTATATACCAAGTAATCTGTTGTTGGTGTTGTTATTTTTATGCCTCTGCTCATATTTGTGGGTTATGTTCCCTTTCATGTTGATTTGGTTGGTAGTAGTTGTTGTCGTTGTTGCCTCATATACTACTTGTTGTTCTTCTTGTTTTACAATTTTTGCTTTTTTTTAGATTTTTTAAAACTTTTAATGTGAAACAAGCTTACAACCATCACCAACAGGCAGTAAGTACCAAGTATCATTGTTGACGTAGTCGTCGTCGTTGCCACCATCATATTATCATCATCCTTACAAGCAAACAGGCAAGGCAGTCTGCCAGCATCCACCCAAAAACAGTTTAATGGTAGTTGTAGTCATACCCGGTCTTGATCATCTTTTTTTATGAATGTATGTATGTATGTATTTTTGCTGTTGCAACAGTATGAGTTACTGTTTGTTACAAAAAAATGTTTAAGTTTTGTTATAAAAATATTGCCGTGTGGTCGTTTGGGTCGGTCCACCCCTTTTTCTTTACTTTATTCCACGTATAATTTTTATTTATGTACTTTACTGGTAACTTGTTTGTTTAAATTTATTTTCGTTTTTATTTTTTTTATCATATTTTTTATTTAATAAATACTTTTGTATGTATGTGTGTGTATGCAATATTTTGTATTGAATAAATAAAGGTAATTAACCCATTATTAACTGTTAATTGGGGAGGGTGAGTTAATGTAGTATTTTCACGCTGTTGTTATTAAGACTTAAATACTTTGGGGTTCTTAATTAAGTCTTAAAAAGTTTGAAATTCAAATCTTTTATGGAAATCGAAAGACTTTTTGGCACTTACATACATATTTTTAAAAATCGAAGTACTGGTTATACTTATAGATCCAACCTTTTTCTATAGAAAATTAGGCAGAATTGCATGGTTTTAAAGTGAATTTTTACCTTCAAGTAATTTTCTGAAGGGAACTTTGAGGACTAGGATAAAATGAGGCCCGATCATTACGAACATTTGCAGTATCAATTAGCCTTATATAAAACTAAGGTTTGCCGATTTTTGTAGAGATTTTACAACATTTAACATAATTATAAGCTCCAACGACCTATTCGGGGGTTACGGATATATGGGTGCTAAGCAAAATAATGGACTGAATACAACCATTTTCAATAGGCTTCGACCTTGGGCCTATAGAGAAGTATGTGGCAAAATTCATTAAATTATCTTCAAATTTGCGAACTGTAGCGTGCGCACAAAGGACAGACTGACGGACGGACAGACGGACAACAAATGGAACTAATTTCTATAAATTGATGCACCTAGTGGGTTAATTTATTTTATTTTTAAAGAAAAAATTTAAAAAAATAGCAAACCAATATTGACAACAACAATTTAAGTTTATATATTAAAAAAAAAAAACAACAAAGACAAAATTTATATACACAGCAACAACATCAAAACATTCATACATGACGATAATACACTCCTTCAAAACAATTGTTGGCTGTTTTGATGATATTTATACATGTTTTCTTATTGTTTTTTTCCTCTCTTGTTGTTGTTGTTGCTGTAGCCATAAACTATATAGCAACAACAACAACTACAACACCGCACAGCAGCGATAACACCAAACGTAATACAAACTAACACATTTAATCTTATATACATATTTACTGCATTCATGCATGAAAAAAAAACAATACAAAACAACACGAACAAATCGTTAATACATACATATGCTTACAACAACAATAACTTTAATACCCCCCAATAGAAAAAAACACACACTTTTACACACACACAAACATACAGTGAAAAACAAGACAAGGAATGAAAGAAACAGCAAAAAAAAAAGAAAACATGAACATCTACTACAACAACATGCAATAACAGCCATTTTTCTAGTTGTTAAGTTAATTTTTTCATGTTTTCTTTTTGTTGTTGGTGTTGTTTGTTTGCTACTCTGAATGAGAGTTAGAGTAAATGTGTGTGTTTTGTACAATAACAACAACTACTACTACTAGCTACACCAACAACAAACACAGCAACATCACACCACTAACAATGCGAAACACGTTGAAACGAAAGAAAACAACAAATGTATTTAATACAGTCGGTCATAATGTTCGCTATTTCGCTCACACCAATTACCCAATACGAGTGCAACTTATTCATTCGTTATTACAACAACGCCCTGTTCAATACTCAAGATGATGATGATGTTGATGAGTGTAAGTGGCAGAGTAGTGTGTGTTTTTTTTTTCTTTCGTAAGAGTATTGTGGGTATGGTGAGTATACAGTAGAAAAGGAGGATGGATGAATGGTTTTGTTGTTTTTGGGAGAAATGGTAAGAGAAAAATTAAAAAAAAACAGTAACAAAAATACATAATAAATGGTGTTCTAATGTTATTTGTTGTTACTGTTGGTTTGTTTTATTTTTAATGTAAGGGGACAGTAGTAAAAGTTTGTTTTTTAAAAGAAATACTTTGTTTTCGCGGTAATTAATTAGTTTTGTTGTAGGAATTATTCTCTAAAACCTTTAAAATAACATTTAATCCGCTTAAATTATAAAGAACTTGCATTAATAGAAAACAATTCGCAATAGAATCCATAAAATGAAAACGGACACGTGGGTGTTATTTATTCATACTAATCGTAACAATAGTATTCCGACGGCAAAATTTGGTTGACCGATATTTAAAATAAATAAATTCTATAGTCTGGACTATAGAATAGTCTATATTCGGAATTATAGAATAGTCTATAGTCTGGACTGTAGAATAATCCATAGTCTGGACTATAGAATAGTCTAGTCTGAACTATAGAATAGTCTATAGTCTGGACTATAGACTATTCTATATATAAAATAAACTTTTTATAAAATATTACAGGCAACTCCCGGTATAACGAATGATATAACACTTATATAAAACAAAGTGTTGCTGTTTCTTGTAGAGATACTGGAGCATTTAACATAATTATGGGTTCAAAAGCCTTTTGTGGGGATATTCCACATTTCATAAAATTATATTGAAAATTGCGATCTGTTTGATTACAAGATTTAGATGGACGGACGGTCATACATAGCTAAATCGATTAAGAAAACGATTCTGAACCACATGGTATAATTTAAAGCGAGTATAAGGCGAAAATTAGCATAATATACCATCCTCACTAAAGTGATGTAGGATATACATAATTAGTTTTTGTTAATTTAGAGTAGTTCCATGCTTTAGGTTGAAATATAGATATATAAGTGGAATTGAGGTATTAAAAGGGGTTAAACCTTTATTTTAAAATCAACTCGTTGGACTTTCAGATGACACAAAAAATTTTATAAATAAATAAGTCCTCGCGCTTTTATAACAACTCAAAATAAGTCATTCAAGGCCAGAATACCGACAAGGAATGATTGGGCCGCGAATACTGTCCTAAGACAGTATTCGAAAAACTGAATATTCTACTGCCTCTCACCTGCACGGTCCTTCAAGGCAGAGATATGTATATGCCCATCGATACAGACCTGACAAGAATCCGGGAACTAAACCTCGAAAATTCGACTATGCATACATACTTATATACTTAGGCAGCCTTGTATAAATCAAAACTCCTAACTCCAATGTTATTAAGTCGAAATGTCTTCTCAATTGCATTCAATCATTGGCACAACTGACACAACATCACGATGTGGGTTCCAGGACGTAAGGGCATACGGGAAAATGAAATATCTGATTGCGCATTCGCAACCAAAGGGTCGTCTTAGACTTAACCCTTGCGCAAAGGGATATTCACACTCCCTGATGACTAGGCTTTGACTGTGACAGAACTCAGGTGGACAAATATCATCACTTGTAGAATATCAAGACTGCTCTGACGCACTCTGACAACGATTAGGACTAGGACTCTCTTGTCTCTTAGCAAGAATTCGATTAGGCTTCTGGTATGATTACTGGGCACTGTTTGATTGGACATATGTATGTCGGAACATATGTTTGGATGAAATATAAGTGGAATCGGTACAACACCTTCTATGTGACTACCCAAACTTACAAGAGCACATACTACGCTATCTTGTTAGAGCTATTTTCCATGATCTGGACTGTCTCAGAGATGCGTCACTAGTAAACAAGATCGGTTTTATTAGAAATACCGGCTGAGATCGACGGAGACCGCAAGAACAAGTAGTTAACGTATTTAGGGAGGGTAACCATTCTCTTAACCTAAAGGAATGACAATTCTAAGGGTATCACAATAGGCCACAAGGCCTTCGAGTGAACTCACTAACTAGAGAGCAACCCATGTAACCTAACCTAGTTTAAACCGTATTTGGGGTACATAAATGGGAAACCCTTGAGACGGCAGTTACAAAACTCCAGTTTCAAACTTTTAGCAATTTTGTTAAGCAAATTTTTAAATTTTTAAAAAATTTCCATGTAATTTATGGCCAATAATGAAGTGAATAAAATAGTAAAGAAATTAGGTCGATATCTCTCACATGTTTTTGGAAAAATGTTAATCAGAAGTTTTAGTAAATGTTAACCCATAAACTGGAAATTCTCTTGAAACCGTAGTGAAATATTATTTTGTTTTCGACCGATTTAAATGAAACTTGGGAAAAATATATAATGAGGACCCGTACTTATGACATCGAAAAATTTAAATTAACCGTAAATATATTTCTATAATTATATAAAATGTCCGTAATACCTATATGAACAAAATATTTGATGTCATTTTGTCAGTAAATGGTGGGTGATTAAAAAAAAAAACAGATATTAGATTCGGTTTCAACAGCTAAAAATTCATTAAAATCTGTCGAATTGGTTTCATTTCGTTGGCCTGTGTAATTTTAGAAAACAATTTAAAGAAAATGAGGTTCATAAAGAACTTCTAAGTTTAACCTCCTATAAATACTTTATACACATTTAAGTTATTTGTTACAACAACAAGAAAAAATATATAAGAAATTATTACAGAAAAAATGATTGGTGAAAGAAACTGGAAGATTTGTTGCAAAGACCAAAATTATTAATTAAAACAAACATTCTATTTTCTTTTATAAATGAAAATGTTTATAAGTAATTAAACATTTTTCGTTTTGTACACCTTTTGTTAAAATGTTGTTGTTGTTGTTTTCTTTAACTTTAAACTAATTACCTTTTTAGCATTTGAACCATGCAATTTTATTTTGTTTGACAATCATTCCAAACAACCAACTACATACAACATTAAATCCAATATCAAGAGACATTTAGTCAGGCGGGCGCACAGGCAGGCGAACAGGCAGGCTGTTAGCCAGTCAACCAACCATACAGCCAGCCATTGAGTTTAAGCATGAATGAACATTATGAAACAAAACGTATGAATGTACTTATACATACATTCACACATTTATACATTTTAAATACGTTGTACATACATAGATACAAACATACATACATACATACGTACTACTATTATACCTTGTACAAGCCAAAAACCTCAACAAAAATAATCAAAGTATCAAATAGAAAGAACTACAACAACACAAACAACTGCTAAATGTTACAAAAAAAATTTATTATATAGCTCATATTTAAACATTTGTTATTGTAAAAGATACTTAAACACCACCACTTAATATAAAACAATCTACAAGATACAAATTATAGACATTTAATGCTCAATCTTAGTTTTACTCTCTCTTCTTTTTTGTTTGTTTCTTTGTTTGTGCATGTTTGTGTGTATGTGTAAGAGTTTCACATACTCTTGCTCTCCCAATTTGTAAATTGTTTTAATAAGGAACCATTTGGTACCTTTGGGTTTCTGTATTAAGTACTTTTATTTTAGCCAAAAAGTACTTTTATCTGCCGTTGGCAAAATGCATTTTTTATAACGGCACTTTAGTACAAAACGGAAGAGATTATTATGGATTTTACTTAAGAAAATCTTTAACTTAAATTTTAAGCTATTTGGATTTTAATTATGACTTTTGAGGTGATTTAAGGATTGGGTAAATATTACAGGATCCTGTTGAAAATGTTGATTTTTGTTTCAGTTTAATGATCATTAAGTGTGTGGTAATATGTTCGGTTATATTGGGGAGTTCCGACGGTTATTAAGTTTGAATTAAATTTTGGGTTTTTATTTAACTTTTAGAAATTTAGTTTCGAACGTTAGATTTACACTAGAATTGTAGAAGATCATTGAATTTAATGGAATAATTTTAAGTAGTGTTGGACTTTTCGGTTAATTATTCAAAGTTTTCATTTATGATTTTGTGAAGATTCATTAGATAAAAACAATTGATTTTTAAGTTACAAAAGAAAACGCTTGCCATTGGCGAATACTCTTTGAGATCTTTAGGTTAACTGATATTTAATAAAGGACCTAGATCGGAAGATACCATATGATATAAGAAAGTTTTAAGTTTTTTTATTTGCTATCTATTAATAAAGACCGTGATCAGGCGATCTTATAAAGATGTTGACGGTTTCATACATTCCATTACATCAAAGAACAGAATCAGTATAAACTCACATTTAATAAAGAATCTATACCAGAGGCTAATAATGATGAAGAAGGGTCTGGGGGTTTATTATTTTCCATCCAATGATCTTCAACTTCCATTGATCTTCTTCAATTAGCATCCAGGCTGAAAACGATCTATGGATGCCAGCTGATCTTTTAAGAAGACTGAATAATAGACCTTGATCTGGCGATCTTATAAAGATGTGGAGGGTTTCATACATACCATTTCATCAAACAACAGAAACAGTAAAAACTCACATTTAACAAAAAATCTAGACCAGAGGCCAATAATGATGAAGAAGGTTCTGGGGGTTTATTATTTTCTATCCAATGATCTTCAACTTCAATTGATCTTCTTCAATTAGCTGAAAACGATTTATGCGCGCCAGCTGATCTTTTAAGAAAACTGAAACTTTATATGATTTTTTATCATTATATAGAGGAATTCGTAGTCAAGTAGTCTGACAAACTTTGAACTGAAATTAAACTTTTTGCATTGAACAAATGTTCCATTTTTGATAAGTTCTTAGTGCAGTAAGGCCGTATTATTTATTGGTTTAAAATTGGTGTTGTGATGAGTTCGGTATTGATTTCGTGCATAAAACTTCTGTTTGGAACGCTCATAGTTATCCGATCTTTTACGTTCAGTTTATCATAGACCTCTGAATGGTGTCCGAATTCTTTTGGCTTAATATCTATCTACTTTGTTAGATCGATTTCATAAAGTTTGAATTATTTAATATTTGGTACGAAAATCCGACACTGGCGATAAATATGGGAGTGAGGGAATAGAGAGAGCACTGCTACATAGTCTATGAGATCAAGTTCAAAGTCCTGAACGGGCCCTAATGCTTAAATAGTGTTTGTATTGTGTACGAATTCTTCGGTGTTATCAGATGGTTTTGCTAATGGATCTGTAAAAGTTTGAATCATTTAATATTGCATATATGATGATAAGAACATGTTATATTGTACTCAGTCTCTTATATGAGACTGAGTGAATAGAGTGCTCGATTATATTGACCATGTGACTAAGTTCAAAGTCCAAGTTAGAGCCAAATACATAGATGGTGACACTGTATCCGCAGCAAGACAAACGGATAAGTGTTAATGCATCTTAAGGGTCTCTAAGTCCGCTTATAGACCTTTAAACTTTTTGGTTCTTTCTCTGTTCTCTTTATCATAGACTCCTGAATGGTGTACAAATTCTTTTGCTTTATCATCTGATTCGGCTAATCGTTGTCATAAAGTTTTAAACATTTAATATAGTAAATTCTCACTGTCGGTTACGGTTATTCAGATTTATAAGATCAAATAGAGAGTCCCGAATGAACCCACAAGCTTAGAAAGTCTTTGGATTGTAAATCAACATGAGACTGAAGGAATAGTGTTCTCGACTATGTTGTCTATTTTAACAAGTTCGAAGTCCGAGATGGAGTCAAAAGCGTAGACACAGTTCCCGCTGTAAGACAAACGGGAAAGGGCCAATGTACCTTAAGCGTCTATGAGTCCTATTTCGATAAAAGTTTGTTATTTGAATGTCATTTTCATGAACAATATCTTATAGTATCGGTACTCAAACCCCCATTTCAATTAGAGCGAGAACCGATTATTTAATTTTTTTTCAATGAATACAATACTGCGCCAATTAGTTCCAGCTGGTCAAGACTTATTTTGCTTTTGACAAATTTTTCTGAATTACAGCTTTGTATTAGCAATTTGAAACCTAACAAACTGCGGTTGCAATTCATAATTTTGGTTGCTCAAATCAAATCATCAAAAAAAGGCGGACGGACGAGCGACTTAGACAACTTTCTATAAGTTTCTATTAATTCCGATATTTTCTGAATGAAAGTGATTTCTACATAATTTTCTGCCATTAAATCATGAAAAGAAGTGAAAGTTTTTGTTGCTTCAATTTCCGTAAACGAAATCATGAAAAGAAGCGTACGAAAGACGGACGTGCGTTTTAATCTTCTAAAGCCCTTTTCGGGGGTTTACGTCAAATCGCTTGTCAACATCAAATGCGAAATTTCTATTTTTTTCCCGGGTTTTTCTGTGTGAATAATGAAAATTGGGTCCATGGTATTTACTAGTGTTAACGCTTCCGCGGAACGAATGTACTTTCAAGCAAAATGAAAATCTTTCCGTAGCTAACCCATAATTTTTATTTTGAAAATAAAATGGATCGTTCCGAAACCAACGATTTTACTCAACATCAACTGATTATATAGCCCGTCAAAGAACGGATTTTTGAACTTATTCCAATAACAACAAGCAGTTGATCTTAACTACAAACCGGGAAGTTTACTAGTTTTATTCTAATTTTCTAAATTTGAAACTGATTTATACTTCAGTTTGTATCTTCTTATTTGAAAATTTTCTTCAATCAACACCCTAGTGCTTTTAAACATTTACCACTAAAAAGTACCCAATTTAGTACCAACAAATAGCCAAAAAGTACCCTTATTTTTACCCATTTAAGTACATTTTTCTAATAAAACACAAATAAAATGCTCTTTTTACCTTACAAATTAAAGCTCTTGCTCTCTTAATAATATACTCACCCTCAGACATTTGGCTCTCACTCTATCGCTCACTGTATAAATAAAACGTATCTATGTTGCATAAATGTGTTCTGTTCATGGTATTAGTAAAAGTATCTGTGTTTTTATTTGAATTGTTGTTGTTGTAGTTGTTGTATCTGTTCCTGTGTAGTGTAGTATTGTTAAGTCGTCACAACAAATGTTCATTCACCATCATATCAACAACATCATCATCATTATTATTATTATTGTTATTGCTTGCTTGCTTTCTTGCTGGCTGGCTAGCTGGATGTCTGTTTGACTGACTGGCTTGATATCTTTTGGCAACAACTGTAAGTAGTATCTGTGTGTACAAATGACTGACTGAGTGAGTGAGTGTGTGTGTGTGAGTGGTTTTTTTTTTGAGGAGCAAGAGTGGTGGTGGTAGTTGTTGTAGTAGTAGTCTTTTTTATTTTTGTTTCTGTTGTGTGTTTTTTTTGTTGTTTTTCTACTGTTCTCTGTTTTGTTTTTGTATTTCAATTTCTAGTTGTTGTTGTTGTAGACATGTTTTAAAGCTGTGTGTGATGTTGCTGCTTATGATGTTGTTGTTGCTGTGTTGTGTCGTGTTTGTCGTGTAATTCCCATTTGTTGTACACCACCACTTTGTACATGCTCAAGTAACCCATGTTAGTCTACTTTTGACTGTTACGCAGATTGTTCGTTCGTGTCGTCCGTTTGTTTTTTCCCTTCAGAAAAAAAAAATTATTTCTTACTCTAAAAAAAAGAAGAAAAAGAAAAATATATAAAAATTTCTACTAGCAGTAAGAAGAAAAATAATAAAACGTAAAGCAAGAAGAAAACGTACGCTCGCTCCTACAAAATACGCTTTTTGTTAAAGAAATCAAACAACAACCGTTGTCGTTAATATACAAAAAAAGCTGGATTTAAGTGTTAAATTAAAAAAAAAAAATATTAAAACAAAAATTAATTAAATAAATTTCTTAATAAATTTATGGTGGATTTACAATAAAAATATAATAAATATTTCATAACCAAAGATTGAATACATAGAAAAAATATTCGTCAGCAAATTGCCGCCGGTGTTATTATTTATAACAAAAAAAGTGTTTTTTAACAAAAAGAAAATAGTTTTCCCAAAAAAAAAGAAAATGTTTTTATAATAAATTTTTATAAAGAAAGGATTTTTATTTTCTTAATAAAATCCTTGCATTAAAAGAATTTAAACAAATTTTTGTTCAACTGCAGAAAAAAAGCAAAATATTTTTTTGTTACTTTTTATTTAAAAATTTATTTGAAAGAGTTTAATTGTTTAACAATTTGTTGGTTTTGTGTGTAAACTCTATATTAAATGACAGTGCATAGTAATGAAAGTGGTGTGTGTTTAGTAATGGTGTGTATATTATTTTTTTTTTAAATTTTTTTATAAAAATTATTTTTAAGTTGAAAAAAAAAAGACTTTTTCTAGAAAGCAATATCAAACATAGTGCTTAAACTTGCCCGATTTTTATAGGGAACTTTTATGCAAATATTGTTTTAGAAAAGAAAGTGTTTGGTTTTAAAACTACTAAAGGAAATTTGGATACTTTTTGAATTACTTGCCTTTGGATAACTAGAACTTCCGAAAACTTGAAATGGATTTATCAACTTGTCATACTACGATATTGTCTATAAACAGTGTTTAACTTTATATTAATATATAATCAAGGTCTTTATGTTTGACTTCCTCGATTCTATAAATAGTTTAAAAAGAAATCTGAATCTGAAACTTCCAAAAACTTTAAAAGCTTTCTAATGATCAATTCATCATTCTCCGTTATTGTCTATTATCAGATTTGATCTTTACCCATGCCTGCTATGAAGTTCTTTAAGTTTAACGCTCTCGAGCCTCTGGATTTTGCCTTAAATCAAATTGTTTTAAAAGAAAATAAAGTTTTTTAAATATTTACTGTTTTCAATTCAAAATTTTTCAAATATATTTTGAAAATTATAAATTTTTCTTCATAAAAAAAACTAAAAAATGAGTTTTCATTCTCCTGACAATTGGATTTTAATACACTCTTTTTGAGTCCCCAAGATTTAAGGAACTATAGTGAAGTGATCTGTTGAAAATTTTCAAATAAGTTCTATTTTTTGGTTTGTCCGCTGGATTTTGAGTGATTCTTCTAAAATTTTATCTTCCTTTTGTTTTTAAGAGCTTTTAAAAACTCTAGCCAAGTGTTTTGGTGAAAAATTTGTTTGAGAGTTTTACTAACATAAAAAGATTAACTCAATGCTTGCAAAGTTATTTATACATCTTGGTTCGAAGGACCAAAAAAGTACTTTTTGTTGCAAATAAGTTATTTTTGTTGTTGAATTTTATAAGATTTTAGAAACAGTAGTGAAGCGATTGGTTGAAAAATATGAAAATATGAAGATTCTAAATAAATAACCCTTGACAAGTGAAAGCTTTTTCTAAAACTTGATTTCATAAGATTTTAGTTTTAATAGTGAAGTGATTTGTTATAAAAATTTTAATGAAAATTCAAAATAAGTTCCATTTTGAAAAAGTATTTTGTTTTTCTTTTAATTTCCAAAAAGACTTTTGGATTTAACAGTTAAAAACTTTAAAGCTCTATAAATTTATAACTTTTTATCAAATGATTTCCTATTTCTAGTCTAATCATTCCTTCCCTTTAAGGGAACAAGTAAGATCTGGTTTCCTATGCTTAGAAAAGCTTTGAGCTGGCGAAATTTAAAGCCATAACATAAAGCGCTAAACATAAAGAGATTACTGTAAAGCTTTTTTAAAAAATGGTTCTTCGAGCCATAAATTATAGACAATTTCTTTTTGTTGTTGTTATAGACATGTCAATTTTTAGTCTCATCATTCCTTCTCTCTAAGAGAACAAGTATGATTTGGTTTTTATGCTTAAAAAAGCTTTTCTTTGAGATTAACCTAAAGCTTTTTTTAAAAAATGGTCCTTCGAGCCAAGGTGTATACACAATTCCTTTTTGTTGTAGACATGTCAATTTTTAGTCTGATCATTTCATTCCTTTACGGGAACAAGTATGATCTGGTTTTTATGCTTAATAAAACTTTTGTTTGAGATTAACCTAAAGCTTTTTTGAAAAAATGGTCCTTCGAGCCAAAATATATAAACAATTTCAAAAACAATTCTTGTTTTAATTCAAAAGATTTAAAGCCTTCAACATAAAGAGATTGACTCTAGCTTAAAACTGTTTTTAAGCTTAAAAAAGCTCTTGTGGGCTAAATTTTAAAGCATACCATAAGGCGCTAAACATAAAGAGATTAACTCAAGCTCTTTTTCTTTAGAAATTGTCCTACAAGCCAAACTTTTTTCAATTTAAATCAATTTAGTTGAAATTCAATAGATTTCTTACTCATTAGATGATCATCTCAGAATTTGGGTCATAAGTGTGTCCCCAGCTTCAGTACCCTTAAGTTTTTCTAAACGTATTTCAACCTCTTTATAATGTCTTTGATCATGAAAATTTAAACATTTATAAAACAGTTTAAAGCTTTTATCCATAATATTTTATTAAAAGTTTATAAATCAAAATTTTCATAAAAAATTTGTGCTATAAACCTTTGATAAATATTTTATAAATATTTTACTTTCATGTATATTATAAAACTATACCTCATACACATAAATAATTTAATCAAACATAAAAAAATTATATAGTTTAAACACAAAATGGCGTAACAAATGAAAAAAAAAATTAAATAAATTTTAGCGTAAATCATTTAAAATAAAACAAAACCGTAAAACATGAGTTAAATAATCAAAATAATTTGTTTTTGCCAAAATTTAAGTAACGCCCCATTTCAGCCATTTCAATTGACTTGAGGTGAATTCGTAACATAAAACCTCAATATTTGTTATTATAGTGTTTTTTTTTGATAAGTGTATAAATTAATGTTTTTTGGCGTTTTTCTAAACTAAAGAATTTCAAATAATTAAACTTGTTTTTAGTTTTTTTAACATTTTTTTAAAATTATTTTGGCAGCAGCAAATAACACAAGTTTTTATATATTTTGGGGTTGTTTCAAAATATTGTAAATTGCTACTGTAAACAATTGTTCCTATACATATGTATATACCTCTCTATGTCTGCCTTGGGTATCTATTTAACTCATTATATATTAGTCTATATATGTTATATATGATGTTATTTGTTGTTATTTTCTACATTGTTATCTTAAAGCAATTCAACCAACAAGTTGTTTGTGCTAAATGATTGTCATGTAGTTAATAGTAGAACAAAAACACAAATTCTCTACAATACTGTCTCTCTACCCGGCTACAAAGTGTTTGTAGTTCATTTATTGCAAATGCTTTCAGTTTAATTGATTTCAATCGAATTGTTTTGCCAAGCAAATAACTTGTACAACGAAAAAAAAATTTTAAAAAATCTTTTTCTACAAAAACAAGTTGTAAAATTGAAATTCATTATTTTTTGTACATTTAGTGTAGTAGCATATTTCAGTTAAACAAAAAAAAAAAAAAAAACAAAAAAACAACAAAATTTTTAGTGTTTTATTTTAATTGTATCGATATGAAAATTGTTGCCAAATTAAGTTTATATATTATTTGTTGTTAACAAAACCTATTAATAACAAGCAGAAATAAAATCTTTTTTAATTAACTAAGTAATAAAATTTTAATTGTAAACAAATTTTTAAGAATTTTTTGGGGGATTTTTATTATTAATTTTAAATGAAATGTTTAGTTATAAACATCAAAAAACTTAATGTTATGGTTAATTGTAGCAATCAAATTTCAATCAAAATATTTAATAATTTAAAGAAAATTTCAAAATATTAGAAATTGTGAAATATTTTCAGGAAACAAAATTTTTAATAAGAAATTTGCTTTAAATGAAATCAAAACTGATTTTTCAGTTATTAATTTTTTTCTCTTTGGTCCTTCATTTCTAAAGTTAACCAAACAGCTGTTTAAATGTTTTGTGTAGCATAGTTTAAGGCTCAGCTTCTGAATCATTTTGCTTAGATATTATTGTGATAAATTTCTTTACTTTATAAAGAACAATAACATTTCTATTCTCTTCTGTTCTTTTTTTAGAAAAACTGGTCCTTTAGCCTTAAATTAACCTAATTACAGTTTAAAAGTTTAGGTATAGCATAATTTAAGGCTTAAATTGTTAACATTAAAAAATCATTATTGTGAATTTCTTTGAACTGTTTCTCTTACTTCTTCTTAAAGCTAAACTATTGTCTAGTTTTAAACTTAATCTTAATTATAAACTCGATTTTAACTTAGTTCTTTATTTTACAACTCTCAATAACATTTATTGCATACTTTAAGGCCAAAAAGCTTATAAAAACTATATGGTTAAAAATCAATAGTTTTATTAAATACTAAAGTTAAAAGGAACACCTTTAGCTGGTGCTAAAACAAATTAATCTTAATTTTTAATTTAGAATTTAATCAAGTTTAAATATTTTCATTTCTATAGAACATGTTAAAGCATACTTTTAGGCCAAAAAGCTTAAACGAACTATTTACCAGAAAATTATAAACATTTTCTTAAGATTCTTTTTACATCTTCTAAAAGCTGAAGTTTTATCTAGTTACAGTTTAAGTTAGTCTTAATTATAAACTCGTTATTAATGGGATTCTTTATTTTTACACTACTTAATAACATTTACTGCATACTTTAAGGCCAAAAAGCTTACACTTACACTATAAACTAAGTTTTCAAATACTATTAGTAAACTGAAATTTTACCTTGTGCTAAACCAAAAAAAGTTTAAATTAATCTTAATCCTTAGCTTCAAGTTTAATCGGGTTTGAATATTTGAATACTAATAAAACTTTTTTAGCATACTTTTAGGCAAACAATTATTTACCGAAAAATTATAAACATTTTCTTAAGTTTCTTTTAATAGCTTTCATTTGCTTTGTTTTCTCCTTAATTCGTTACCTAGGATCTGGGAACCCTTTAAACCAACTGTTTGCTTTCTTTTAAACAAAATATTGTTGCATATTTTTAAGGCTTTAAGGAAACAATATTGTTTATACTTTAATTCTAAAAACAATAAAATACTTTAAGGAGCTTCAAAGTTAACTTAAGCTTTTATTGACTTTTAAAGCTTAAATGAATCCAAGTTTGCTAACAAAACTTTGGTGAAACTAATTTTGATTTACCTTGAATTTTTTAATATCATTTGAACTTGATTTTGTTCTCATTTTGTTTGAACTGAAGTTAAAAATTAAACTTTTCTGTAATAAAAGCTTTATTAAACGAACTGTTTTTGTTTTTAATAACAAAAAGCTTAATCTCAACTTAAGTTAAATACTATTGAAACAACTGTTCCCCAGTAACATACTTTCAGAAGCTTAAAGTTTGCTAAAATTTATAAAGCTTCAATTAAGCTTCTGAAAACTAATTTGACATATTGAACAGCCTAAGTTTAAACCACGTTTAATTAAGCTAGAAAACTAAACAGATCAGGAAAAGGAATAAATATATTAGAAGCAAATCTGTTTTAGCAAACTATTAATTAAACTTAGATTAATATACATAATAGCTATTATATGATTTTCCTAAGCTTAAATTAAGCTTCAGAAACTGGTTTAAACCAGGATTAATTAGCTAGAAATCTAAACTAATCAAACAAATCTGGTCAATTAAACTTAGATTAACATTAATAATAGCTTTTACATATATGATTTTCTGAAGCTTAAATTAAGCTTCACAAAATTAATTTCAAATTGAACAGGCTAAGTTTAAACCAGGTTTAATTAAGCTAGAAATCTAAACTAATCAGAGAAAAGGAAATAAATCTGTTTTAGCTAAACTCTCTATTAAACTTAGATTAACATAAATAATAGCTTTTACAAGATTTGCTTAAGCTTTTTCGTTTACTAAGGGATTTCTCAATATTTTGCCTAAAAACCAACATTTTCAAGTAATGCAACCTATGTTTAATTCAATGCCAAAACCTAACATTAGAATTCTTTAACACTTAAAATGTTTTGTTTTTTTCTTCTATTTTTTTAATTTAATTTCAATTTCGATAGGGACTGATTATTAAACAGATTAAGGCGGCATTTTTTACTTTAAACCCTTACAACAGCACAAAACAAAGCATACATATGTATATGTATGTATAGGACAAATAAACAAAAAACTGTTAAAATTATCTCTCAATCTAAAGAAAAGATTAAATATAAACAAAACGCCGGTTATTAAAACCAAACAAAACAGATCTAACCATCTACTACATATACAACAACACTTATAAACAAAAAATTCAAACTCTAGAAAATTGATAAAATTAAACGAAAAATCATATTAAAACTAAACTAAAAGTGTTGACAATAAAATCGTAAAAAAACTGGAATAAAAGAAAGAAACCTCCTAAATGTAGGGATAACGGCTGGCTGACAATGTAAACAATTTTTAGTTTAAATGTAACATTTGAAAACGTCAAATGGTTTATTAGAGTTGTTGGTATAGAGTTTAGCTGAAGTGGTTGTTAAAGCAATTGTATGTATAATTTAAAATCATTGATGTCAATCGTTTAGATTTACAATTTCCAAGACAGCAATAGTTGCCAGCCAGTCAGCCAGCCAGCTAGCAATGTTGTACGTCTTATTAACGTAGTAAACCCTTTAGGTTAGGTATAGGAGCAGAGAGAGAGGGGTGGGGGGTTGTTATATGAACATGATTTGTCGGCTTTTATTAAAAACATATACTCGTTGTAAATTGTATACTTTAGATGTTTAATCATTGATATATGTATTTGCTTAAGCCAGAATATAAGTAAGTAAGTAAGTAGTGATTTGTTTGTTTGTTTGATTTTTATTTTTAAATTTCTATAGACAAACAACAACCCTTTTTAGGTGTTGAGCAGCTAAAGAGTAGTAACACCAGTTAACGATTTCTTATCATTAAAACTATTGACAAGCAGCAAAATAGTTATAAGAGATAAGCTTTTTTTTTAAACAAGCTAGATACTTATAAAATTACACACGAGTTTGTGTTAATTAAAAATGTAGTTATTTATTTTAAAATAATAACAAATAAATAATTATTATTTTTCTTTAATATTTCTTACAGAATGCCGTTTCAACTCGACCAAGTGCATCGCCCACCTCCACACAAACACCTTTGCATCAGAGCCTACAGACCCAACCTACAAATTTAAGCACCAACAGTCATACGCATAGCACACAACAGCAACAGCAACAAACTTCACTTTCATTAAACGCCACTGCAGTTGCCGCCGCCGCCGCTGCAGCAGCTGCTGCTGCCGTTGTAGCCGCCGTGCCGTCTTCAACCGCCTCCCTAACCACGCCCTCTGTTGCCAACGCAATGGCTGTAACATCAACTGTACCGCCGGGCGCGCGTTCCGTTTCTCCCGCCACTCCCTACAGTTCATCATCGTCCGCCTTGACATCTAGCGGTCCCGGTTCAGCGGCCGGTGGTCCACCACCCACATCAGTATTACCTGGCCCTTTGGCACCGGGTTCAACGGGTGCTCCACCGCCGCCTCCCACACCCGGTGCACCGGGTGCTCCTTCATCGGGTAATCGTTGCTGTGATACGGGTCGTACAATATATACAGATCCTGTTAGTGGTCAAACATTATGCTCCTGCCAATACGATATGTTAAGTTATCAAAGACTAGCGGCCGCCGGTGGTCTAGTAGCGGGACCTGGTGGTGTGCCTTTGGGCGTCTATCCCGAGGGTATGTCAGCGTATTTGTCGGGTATGGGTGCTGAACAGCCGCAATTTTATGCAAATCCGGTAAGTGTTTATTTATTTATTTGAAATTTTTAAAATTTTAAGAGAAACTCTTAGCAATTTTAAGAGTTTTGTTTAGAATTCTTAAATTTCTGAGGAATTTAAACAATTTCTAGGGAATTTGTTAAACAAATATTTCAGACCCTTTAAATTTAAAACTTATATTGGCTCGTGCTGTTTATTTAAGTGGTTTTGAAAATCATGTTTTAGGCACAACAAAAACATATGGCGTTTTTGAAATTAACATTTGAAAGAAAATTTTCAAGAAATCCTCTAGAGTCTAGACTAAAACAGAACATGTTGTTGAACACTTTTTCAAATGTTAAATGTTTTAAAACAATATTTTTTCCTAATTTTTTTTTTTTGTATTAAAAGCAAAATTGTTGTTGATTTCTTTTTTAACATTTTTAACCAAAAAATAATGTCATTAATTTTATGTTTTTTTATATTGTGATTTTATTATTTTTTCTGTGTTTTTTTTTTCTTCTGAACATAACAAAATTTTTTTTTTTGGTTTATATCAAGCTCGTTAAATTTTTTGGTTTTTTGTAGCTTTTTTCTTAAACGTTTTTAATCACCTTTTTTGTGGCCAAAAGAGAAAAAAAAACTTAACATCATTTTGGTACTGTGTTGATTTGTTGAAAAAACGCCTGAAAGACAATTTATTGATTTTAATTTAATTTTATTATTATTTTTTTTTATACATTTTTGTGCATATAATTTGTTATGCAAATTATTTTTTATGTTTATTTGTTTAAAGTTTAAACAATCAGCAAATTTTATTGTTCAAAAAAAAAAAGCCCAAAAAGAGAGGTGTATCTGAAACAACTGTTTAAAAACTTGTTTACAGTTCAAGAGTTTTGGATGGAAGTTTAACCCTTAGACGTTTATTAAAGTAAATAAGCTTTAAGCTGTTACTGTTAACAAGTTTCAGGTTTAACCCTTAGACGTTTATCATAACAAATAAGCTTTAAGCTGTTACTGTTAAAAAGTTTCAAATTTGGATACTTCAGTAATTTAATTGCTGGCTTGTTAGTAACTTTCACCTTTAGTTTAAAGCTTCAAAGCTTTACAGTTCAAGAGTTTTTGCTGAAAGTTTAACCCTTAGACGTTTGTCAATGTAAAAAAGCTTTAAGCTGTTACTGTTAAAAAGTTTCAGTTTTGGAAACTTCAGCAATCTAATTTGCTTGCTTGTTAGTAATTCTCAGCTTTAGCTTAAAGCTTTAAGTACGATTAGATTAGAAAAACTTGTTTATAGTTCAAAACTCTTGAAATGGAAGCTTAATAAATAAGCTTTAAGCTGTTTATGTTAAAAAGTTTCAAATTTGGACACTTCAGCTTCACTTGTTAGTAACTTTCAGCTTTAGCTTAAAGCTTTAAATACGATTAGATTAGAAAAACTTGTTAACAATTCAAGAGATTTAAGTTTAACCCTTAGACTTTTATCATAATAAATAAGCTTTAAGCTATTACTGTTAAAAAGTTTTAAATTTAGACACTTCAGCAATCTAATTCGCTTGCTTCTTACTGACTCTATGCTTTAGCTTAAAGCTTTAAGCACGATTACATTAAAAAAAAACTCTTAGATCTTCATCAAAAGAAATAAGTTTTAAGCTGTTACTGTTAAAATGTTTTAGATTTAGACACTCCAGCAATCTAATTTGCTTGCTTGTTAGTAACTCTTAGCTTTAGCTTAAAGCTTTAAGCATGTTATCAAGTTTAGCTATATTGCCACGCCTTTTTGCTTTATATTAAAAGTGTAAACTTTTTAAAATGTTTTTAGCTCCTTTAAGGGTTAATTTTAATTAAAACGTTTAAAGCGTCTATTGTTTTCTAAACATAAAATTATTAAAAATTTATCTATTTAATATTGATGGAATTTTAAAATATTTATTACATAAATATTCTACTCAACACCCCTATATACATAGTTTGTTAGAAATTATTGAAATTATTTCCATTTTTTTATTTCAAAATAAAATGTCATTTCCCGCGTGCCTTCATTTGTAATTAATTTTATTTTGAAAAGTAATTTTATGCTTTTTTGAAGGGGACCTGCCGTTTTCAAACCTGCTATAAATCATTCTACATATAATTAGTCATTTAAATATTTGAGAAATTGGAAAATTTATTAGAATAAAAAATTGAAGAAGGGGGGGGGGGGGGGGGGGGTGACATATATAAAATGGAACAATTTTTCATGGCCATTACAAACTAAAGAAGCAGCAGCAGTAATAGCAACTAGACATCATTATCAAATGTCATAGAGACTTAAAGAAGTCATTACTTTGACATCACATGTCACTTTGAGCATAAGGCATATAAAAACATTAAACGGAAAAAAATGAGAACATTAAACTAAATTTAAAGAGACACCGCCGCCGCCTTTTTAAATTATACACAAAAAAAATATTTCTTGAAAACTGTAAATCTTATTAGTTTAGCATATTAAAGCCTTATTAATAAATTTGTCAACACAACAAGCGGTGACAGCATGTGTGTGTGCGTACAGCTTCATTCTGATAGTCTTTGGTTCCTTGAGGTGTTTTATAAACATTTGTGGCATATGGTTTTGGGGAGATTTTCATTCATCTTTAACTTGTTAAAGCAAATAAAAACATTTTTTAACACTTTTTCTGTTGTTTAAAAGGCAAAATAAAATTGTTTTTTTCGAATGCCTAGAAAAAGAAATTAAAAAACACTTAGTTTGTGTTTAATGTGGCGCCCTAATTTGTTGAAAATTTTTAGAAATTTTTACATAATTCCCTCAACACCTTTAAACACTTGATGTTTTTTCTAACACTTAAAGTGTTTTCGTTTTTTTTGTAAAAAAAATTTTATTTAAATTGATTTTTTTTATAACAAATCAAAATATTATAACAAAGCAAACTTTAAAACCACTTGAATTTTGTTAGTTTTACCCTAAAAAAATAAAATTCAATATGGTTTTTTAAAACTCTCCCTTAAAGTGGCCAAAAAAAGAACTCTTTAAAACATAAACATGTGTCTGTTAAACACTCATATGAGAGTCGTTTTTATATCCTTAAGGGAGTAAAGCGAAAAAAACGTTATTTCTACAAAAGCCCCTCCCTGTTCTCGTTAAGAGCACACAAAAAAGTAACTGTAACATTGTTGAAACTAACCACCATTGTTGTGTAAAATAAGCAAAAAAGGACTAAAAGCTAAAAAACCCCACAAACCTTTATAACAAATTGTGTTATTCTTTTTTTGGCGTTAAAGTCTAATCATCAAAAAAGCGGCAGCAGGGTTGGCAATGTGAAATTGTCAGCTATTTATGCATAGATTTTGTTGATATTCAACTGTCATATTCTGCACACTATGACCATTACATATGTTTATCATATATTTATTCAAAGTTAGCGCCAGGCTTAGAAAATTAGTTTTCTTAGTTTCAACTTTTCCAACCCTGCTTTCAGTTTTTTTTTTGGGGGGTTATTGTAAAGCTAAGAAAAGTGTTATTTTAACATACACAAACAGTGATTTGTCAAAGTTTGTTATGGCCAAATATTACAACAATACAACGGAAAAGGAAAATAAAAAGCTGGAGAAGAGCAAAGCACAAAAAAAATGGCTTAAAGCAAAATATTGCGGTTAAATAAATAGTATTTTTAAGCCAAAAACCCATTAAGGAAATAGTAATAAAAAAACTGTTACTAAAAACCTAAAGACTTTAATAAAAAACAAAGTAATTTTCTTTAAAAGCTTTAAGCTTTAAGTTTCAAAACTTAACTAACTTAAAATAGTTGCAAAATAATGATTTAAGAAACAAAGTTTAGTTTCTTTGGACATTTTTATGTGTAACATCGTAAATATCGGTAAAAGGTTAGACCGCTATCAGATCTGGTGTAGTCTTCTTTACAGGGAAATTTGCTTAAAAGAAAGTGGATTACCCTTAAAGAGTATCAAAGAACTATTTACTTAAAATTCTCTAATCATTGTTTTCTAGGGATGTTATATCGCCCCAAAATTGTTGAAAGCTACTTTCAACTCTATCCTCACCACATGCTCTGCATTTTTCACATTTCTCTAGTCCAATTTTGTGAGTTGTGTACTTGTGTAGCTTAAAATTTACTTAAAACTTCTTACCTTTTAATAAGATCACTAGAACTAGTTACGTAACTGGTTACATATTATATATATATATATATATTTTAGAAGTTTTACTACTAGTTCTGAAAGCTTTCTCAGTAATCAAGATTTTGTTGCTATTACGTCTTCGAGAAAGCTTTTGATAGTACTGTTGGAACTAGTTATATGACTGGTTCTTTGGGTAAAGACAATCAAGCAAAAATGCTTTTGTTATTGCTACTTGACAAAAGCTTTCTTGCAAGCATTACTAGCACTTTTGATAGAGTACTAGAACTAGTTACATGACTGGTTCTATAGGGATATTTTAGTAGTTTTACTATTAGTTCTGCAAGCTTTCTTACATTGTAATCAAGCTTTTGTTGTTATAACGACTAGGAGAAAGCTTTTGATAGCACTGTTAAAACTAGTTACATTACATACTGGTTCTTTGGGTAAAGGCAATCAAGCAATAATGCTTTTTTATTATTGCGACTTGGCAAAAGCTTCCATTACTGGTTCTTTGGCCTCCTTTCCCGACATTGTTTTAGTAGCTTCCAGGAAGAAGATTTCTCCGAGCTCTCTCAGCAATGAAACTCTCTCGCCATAATGGGCTTTTTATACCAATAAGTTATTTAAACAAATCAATTACAATTCGCTATTTATCTGAAACTAATGCATGAATCCTATCTCAAAGATCATTTAACTAAAAAAATTTCGTTTGAAAATTACCCAACATTTCCTCATTTTAAACTCAAACACATTTGACCTCTAACAATTTTCCCCTGCAACAACAACAACAACTTGATATTTTACCTATTTTTTTCATCTTCATTGACGATTAAACAAGATTAAAATCTTGAAAATTAAATATTCAAACTTTAACAGACTACAACTACAACTATAGTTAAATTTACAAATAAAATAGTTAAACATTAACCAAAAATTGCGACATTTGTTAAGGAAAATAGAGAGAAAATCCAATATATTACACAAGACGCCAGAGAAAATTATTATGACCCAGACGGAGACATTTCAGGGACCTTTTTCTTTCTTTCTCTCTAGACTATAAGAAAGCAACAAGACAAATCATCATCATTATCAGACAATTTATGGTGGTTTTGTAATGTGTACAAACATACAGACACCCAAAAAAAATTTGAAAAATATTTATAACTATCAGTTTTTAAAAATCTTTTAATAGTTTGCTACAAACACACAAATTGTTATACTCTCATTATGTATCTTTAAAGTTGCTGCAATGTCTTGTTGTTATTGTTGTTGTGTTTAAATACTTGTTGGTTGTGTGCAAAACCAGAGTGTAAAGTGTTCACAGCTTGATATCCAGACATTTTAACTGTGTTAAGGGAATATGTTTAAATATTGATTATGTATTAAGTAAATACTGCAACAACAACTACTGGATTTTTAAATGTTTTTAAATTACTTGTTAAAACATTGTCCCATTATTGTTATAATATTGCATTGATTTTTTTTTTGAAATATTGAATGAATTTTTAATGTAAATAGAATTTTGTCTGGTTTTTGTAATTGATTTTCAAGGGTTTTTAATAGTTTTTGTCCCATTTGGAAATTATGTTGTAAATAGAATATTTAAATGTCTGTATGACAGTCAAGAGTCTGGGTAAACAGGTAGTTAACGATCAAAGATGGCTTTGTTTCTTATTGAAATTTATGAATTTGTGACTTTTACTATAGGAGCAATGTACTGGAAGGACCTTCAAAGGGAAATTTGTAATTTTTTAAAGTGATTTCTTCTAATACTTCAGAGGTAATACTTTCGATACTAGCTTGAAAGCTGTCTTTGGTTGCACTCAAGCTTTTTTGGTTAATGCTATTATGCTAAAGCGTTTGACGGCATTATTAGAACTTTTGCCCTGACTGTTTCTTTGGGTAGAAGTAATTAATCAATCGAGCTTTTGTTATTATTGCGATTTGGCGACAGCTTTTGATATTATTGCAGGAACTGAGACTCTTGCTACTAGTTTAAAAGCTCTTTTACTTTGCTATCAAGTCTTTGTTGTTACTTCGACTTGATAAAAAAAGCTTTTAACTGTATTGCTGGAACTAATTCCTTTCTATGGGTAAAGCAATCAAGCAATCATGCTTTTGTTGTTATTGCAACTTATCAAAAGCTTTTGATAGTATTGTTAGAACTAGTTCTGTAAGTGGTTCTTTGGGATTCTTAAAAAGATTCTTGCTACTAGATTAACAGCTCTCTCTTACTTTGTAATCAAGCCTTTGTTGTTACTGCGGCTTGACAAAAGCTTTTAAGAGTATTGATGGAACGATTTGGTGAAAACTTTTGATAGTATAACTAGAACTAGTTCTGACTACTCTTGTTACTAGTTTAAAAGCTTTCTTACTTTGTACTAAAGATTTTGTTGATAGTGTGACTTGACAAAAGCTTTTAATAATATTGCTGGAACTAGTTCTCGTATATAGCTGAAAACTGACTTTATTGTTTTAGGGGGAGGAATTTGTCTATCTCCAAGAGTTTAATACCTTAAAGGAACAGTAGATTCCTTCAAACTAGTTACATAACTGGTTCTTTGTGTCTAGTAAAAGAAATATTGTCACCTTTATGTCATATTTAAGGCAGACAACTAAAGAGTTCTCTTTTCATTAGTCATGTTACTACAACATTTAAATCTTTTAAAGCTAATCCCCTACGGCTGCTTTAACACAGCTTTAGAAAAGCTTTCTAAACATTATCTACTGTTCTAAAGCTTTATTTTTATCCTAATAGAGCAAACTTTATAATAAACCTAGTAAACCAACTAAAATTTAGTAAAGCTTTTAAAAATCATGTTAAAAATCTTATAAAGTTTTTTGCTTAAACAGATTTTTAAGAATTTTGTAAATTTGTAGTTGCGTGTACGCAAAAATAACTGCATACCTATGGATACATAACTTAACTTACTTACATGTACATACATATTTACTTATGTAGATAATAAAGTAAATACATGTATGTAAATTGTGTGTAAAATATATATTTTTAAGCTGTCTTAAGATATGACTACTGTTTTGTCGTAAATTTTTGTTGTATGTACTGTATGTGCTTTTTTTTTTGTTCGTTTTTTTTTGGTGCAGGGTGTTTGTCTTTTACCTTTTTCTTCTGCTGTATTAAGCAACATTTAGCAAATGATGCACGTACATTTTTCAGCTGAATTTATGTTTAAAAAGGTGTGATAAATTTTTACTTTTACGATTTTATGTAGATATAAAAAACGTATTTACACACTTTATCCACAAACAATGGACTACTGTGTGTGGATTCATATAAGATCGTTGTTTAAAATGTTAAAACTTATATAAAGTATATTTATAAAGACTTTATAAGCATTTAATATTTATAATTCTCATTTAGTTTAAGGCAAAGTTCAATATATTTTAAAAATAATACATTTTCTTATCAACTTCCCATTTGTTTTAATACTTTGTTCATAAAACGTGAGGTCTTCCTTCATTAATTTTTAATAAAGTTTATTTTAAAATATGTTGTTGTTTTTGCTTTTGTTTTTTCTTAAATCTATTAAATTAGTAAAAATTTAATCTTTAAAGTTTTTTTTTTGTGTTTTTGTTTTCTAAAGAAATAATTATTTTATATAATAGTCAACGAAATGCAAAAGATTATCAGCTTAACAAAAAGACATTAAAGAAAAAATCAAGAAACTACGCATTTTATAAGTAGAGATTGATGCCTATTATTACGTTTTAAGATTAAAATTTATATTTTGCTTTAATAAATTAAATTAAATGTTTTAAAACACTTGTTGTTTTATTGTTATAGATCATATGTTGTTCTAGGTATTGTTTTTTTTTGTTGTTGTTGGCTGCTGTATTGAAATAAATTAATTATTTGTTAAACATGATTATTAAATAATTTAAGTTCAAGGTCTTAACATGTTTCTGTTTTTTTTTTGGAACCAATGATTTTGTAAAATATACTTTGTATTATTATCATATTTATACTTTTTTTTAAAAGAATGACTTTTTAAATTTGTATTAATTGTTATGAATTCCTGTTTTCCATTTTAGGGTGGTCTGGATTTAAAAGAAAATCTTGTTGCTGGTGGTGCTCCTTGGCCTTATCCCTCTGTATATCATCCCTATGATGCTGCCTTTGGTTATCCCTTTAATAGGTAAGTTTTGATGTTAAATAGATAATTATGTTAAAAAAACTATTGGAATGTAAAAGAGATGAAAATTATTAAAAATTTATAAAGGTTTTTAAGGTTTGAAAATAATTAAATGCAGGGAAAGTTAGATGATTCTGGTAAAAGATGATGGAATTTTACTTGAGTTTGCTAAGTTTTTGCTCAATTTTTGGGCATAATTTTCAGCAAAACTCGAATAAGAACATACTGACAGACAGAAAGATAGATAGATAGATAGATAGATGGATAGATAGATAGATAGATAGATAGATAGATAGATAGATAGATAGATAGATAGATAGATAGATAGATAGATAGATAGATAGATAGATAGATTGATAGATAGATAGATAGATAGATAGATAGATAGATAGATAGATAGATAGATAGATAGATAGATAGATAGATAGATAGATAGACAGACAGACAGACAGACAGACAGACAGACAGACAGACAGACAGACAGACATTAGCCGGAAAGGGCAGACAATCGTACTGACTTTAGTACAAAAACAAAAACCCATTGCGGACTAAAGAAACTAAATCAAAAGTGTTAAGAGCTCTATGAACTTCAAACCATAAATTTGTTAACCGAACTGGAATTGCCTTTAAATAAACCAAAGCGCCCTTTTAACGCCTCCAAAAACCCAAATATTTACATATATTCTTGACAACAACATCACGCACTTTCATTCAATTGTCTCTAATATTTACAAATATTTTTATAGCCATAGAGCCCCGATCATTTACTATAGTATTTCCCTACTACATAGTTTAAGAGTTCTTTTAAATAGTTTTCTCAAACCAAAAAAAGGGTTTTATTACTTTGAGGCGCCTCTTGTACAACACAAATACTTATACAAACAAGAAATAATAATAAAAAAAGAAAATAATACATTACAATTGTACTTGTAAAATGTACATTAATATTTTTTTATGGCCTTCAATGCAATGTGCATAATTTTCAACAAAAAAAAATACATACAATAAAGTGAGTGGGAGTAAAATTGAAATTGAAAAAAAAAATGTATGCCAAAGCAAAATTATTTTTTTTTAATTCAATATTCTAAACATATTAGATATGAGAAATACTTACATAGAATATTAATATTAAAATACAAAAATTTAATTATGAACCAAACGTATTGAAATAATAAGAAACAATTTGAAATCAAATGAGACAGGTACTTTTTTTTGTTAGATTTGAAGTGAATGAAAATAAAGGGAAAGGTCTGTTAAAGTAAAAACCTTTAAAATATTACTATAGTCAATGAAATTTCTAGTTAGCAGTTTAAGTTGCCCTTTACTAACTCAAATGTATAGAGTTTTTGAAAAATAACTAACATTTTTCTTAGTTTGGGAAAAAAAGTACCAAATTTCTTAAAGATTTTCTTTAAATAGAGAGCCAAAAAGTATGATTTTTGTTAAGGGAGCGTTTTGCTTTCAATATTTATAATTTTTTATTTAAAAAACATGCTTAGTTTTATTTAAAATCTCTTTTGTTTGTGGATTTAAACCAAATAGTACTTTATTTGGTACTTTTTGGTAAAATGTGTTTAAATATGTTTTCCTTTGTTATATGCAGACCAATTTTCGTCATACTTGTGTCCCATATTAGTATCTAGCAAATTTTAAATGAAGATTGTTATTAGTAGTTTATTTGCTGCCTAACGCTTTAATTGTGTATTTGCTTATATTTGATAAATTTCTCAAATTTTTACAATTTAATTTTTAATAATATTAAGAGCCTAGCTGTAAGGATTTTCTTAAGAAAGTGTATTTATTTTAATATTTAAAATTTTTTATTTAAAGAAATCCTTATTTTTCTACAAAATCTCTTTTAATGCTCGATTTAAACCAAATAGTACCTAATTTGGTACTTTTTGTTAAAATGTGTTTAAATAGGTTTGCCTTTGTTATTTATAGACCAATTTTTGTAATTGTTGTGTCCCCTATTATTGTCCAGCTAATTTAAATAGAATTTAAACATTTCTGTTTCATTGAGCGCCTAACGCTTTAATTGTGTTTTTGCTAAATTTCCTAATAACTCATTAAAAATTTGAATTATTAAAAAAAAGCTTTATACAATTTTTGGCTTATCTTATGAAATGTGACTAAGCTTTTTTTTCATAACAATTTAAGAATGAAACCATTGGGTTTAAAGTTTAAATTTTTGCTGCACAATGGGTTGTGTTATGAGAAAAATATAAGAATGCCTTAGTTGGTAGTTTTTTTTAGTTTTAAAATCGACAAGTTTAAGTATAAGAATTGAAATGATTAAAAGAAATTCTTTGACTGGCACAGTGGGTTGTTTTATAACAAAAATTTTGTAAAAAAATTAACAATTTGAAATCTCTGTAAAGTACTTTTTTTTACTACTTTAAGCTTAAATTGTAAACAACAAGCTTCTATTTATTGTTTAAGAAACAAAAAAACACACAGCAGCAGTTTTTGCGTCAATTTCGTAATAAAAATTTCATTCATAAATTGCATTATACAACATTCAATCAAACATTTAACAAAAAAAATTTTAACAAAATTTTAACTTTTTTTGCATTTTTTACATCCCATACAAATGACCGTTACTTCCTCTCTTAGTTGCATTTTAAATAACAGTAATAATTTGTTGGTACACAATTTTTTTTTCTATAATTTAATAAAAAATAAATACAAAAACAAAACTTATTAATTTCCAGCTTAAGAAGGCAATTAAACAATTTAAAACATCCCGTCACGTAGAGACAGACAATGTAAGAAAAAAATACATTACCGCATGATACTGAGACTCATACATAACGACGGACGGACGGACGGACGGACAGACAGACAGACAGACAGACAGACGGACAGATAGACAGACAGTCAGTTAGCCCAAGTGTTTGTCACAACAACTGAACTCTTGCCAAGTATAAAACCTAAAACAAGTTGAGTCATGTTGGTTGAAAAAAAATATTAAAATAAAATTTATATTTAACAAGTAGAAGCTTCAGCTATAAAATAATGAATGAAAACAACAGCAACAAAAAAAAAAAAAAAATACAAAATTGCAGGTGTTAATTAAAATTCTAATTAATAACGAAACATACTTTTTTAATAAACACAATTTTTGTTATTGTTGTTGTTGCTAAAAAACATAGCAACATTTTATGTTGAAGTCTTTTTGTCTTTAGTATGGATGTAAAATGGTAACGTCCTTATTAACAGGACCTTTTAAGCCATTATTTGCACTTGCTGCTGCTTTGTTGTAGCTGATAACTTTCATTTTACAATAATTGTTGGCTGTTGCATGCCACTTTTTGTTTCGTTTTTTTTTGGTGTACAGCAATTGTGGATATGTTGTGGATTGTTTAAATATTGATATGAAAATTGTTGGTTCGTTGTCATGGTATCATCGTTGCCGTCCATAACGTTGCCTAAAAGCCACAAAATTGCTCTATAAAAATGACCACCAAACATAAAAGCATGTGTAAATTGAGCAACAACAGCTACAACAATAACATTGTTGTAAAAACAATAACATAAATTAAGGCTTTATTAAAATTTTAAACGAAAGAAAAAAAAGTAATTTTGCAACACAGACATACAAGTTGCAAGTAACACAATTATTAATGGCAGACAATTAAAATTGTAGCAAATTTTATGGCAACAGCAAAGCACAACAACAACAAAAGTGTAAAATGATCAACAAGACCATTAAAACAACACACGTGCTAATTATGGCAGCAACAATTATAAACAAGAAAACACATTAAACTCAAATTTAAACAAGAAATTTAAGAAAAAAACCAAAATGTTTACAACTTTTTTTAAAATTCTCTCTTTTAACTTGAAAAGCTTTATAAAGCAGGATCACTTCCCTTTAGTTAGCTTTATAAAGCTCTCCCTCAAAAAGCTTTCTTGAACATAAAACTAATTTCTCTTTTTTCCTTTTTTTCCTCTCTTTCCAGTTATGGCATGGATTTAAATGGTGCCCGCCGTAAAAATGCCACCCGTGAAACAACCTCAACGCTGAAAGCCTGGTTAAATGAGCATAAAAAGAATCCCTATCCCACAAAAGGAGAGAAAATCATGTTGGCGATTATAACGAAAATGACTTTGACACAAGTGTCGACGTGGTTTGCCAATGCTCGCAGAAGACTGAAGAAAGAAAATAAAATGACTTGGGAGCCACGAAATCGGGTAGATGATGATGATTGTAATCTAGATGATGATGATCATAAGAGTACAGATGATAATGATGTATTAGGTAAGTGTTGGAAATAACAAAAAACAAGAAAACTTTACTCTTAATAAGGATCTCTAGCTCCTTAAAATTACTATTTGTTAAACCTATTTTAAACAAAATTTTCTTTGCGTTTTCTTTTCTGTTCCATTATAGATGCCAAAGATTCTGGTTTGGGTTCTAATGAAGACAAAGATCATCGCATGCCTGGTGAGGGTAACAGTGAATGGTCTGGCTCTCGTCCTGGCTCACCCAATGGTTCTCCCGATCTTTACGATCGTCCCGGCATGATGCCCGGTGGCGGTCATCCTTTGTTTCATCCCGCCGCCTTGCATCACTTTAGACCACCAGCAGGTTCACCACCCGACATTGCCGCCTACCACCATCACCAACAGCAGCTGTTGCAGCAACATCATCAGGCCCAACAGAATCAATTGCATGCGGCCGGCGCTGCCAGCACCACAGCTAGTCTAGCGGCGAAACCACGCATTTGGTCTTTGGCGGATATGGCCTCGAAAGATGCCAACAAAGAGGGTAATAAAGACAGTCCTCCCGGTAGTGATTTGCCACCCACACATCCTGCTTTCTATGGTCATCCGGGTCAACATCCTAGTCCGGGTAAGATTTTATCACCCTTGGCCGCCAGAATACCAAATTATTCGCCCTATGTTAGGCCTGATTTGTATAGAGGCTTTTATGGACCAGCTGCAGCGGCAGCGGCTCATTTGGGTGCCCCCTCACAGGAATTTCTAGAACACCAAAGAACTTTTGGCGCTAGTTTAGCGGCTCACAATGGCCTGGGCATGAATCCTTTGCTATGGAAAGCAGCCGTTACCGGAGCCGCAGCAGGAGCACCACATTTTAACCCGCTTAGTTTAACCACTGGTCAACAGCATCATCAAGCCCATCAAGTCCCGCCTTCAGGAGCCTCACCCTCCGGTTCTAGCACCACCTCATCCATGGGCTGTGATGTGGTACAGACCTCACCCTCCGCACAGCCTAGTTTGCATCATAGTTTAGGACCCATTTCGCACAATTCCAATTCGTCTTCGTCCTCATCGAACTCTGGCAAATTATCGCCCGGCAAGCCATGACAATCGCGCCTAGATACGCCTCCACCCACACAACAAACCCAACAACCAATACATCATAATCAAGAACAAAACAATAAACCAAATAATGTCAACACAACTTCGCCGCTCTCAGCGTTTCGTTCTCTGATCGCTTTCAGAGAGCAACATTTGCAGCAACAAACACCTAAGCTTTCTCTCAGACCTTAAATTTTGCTAAAATTTTAAGAAATTAAACAGGAAAAATTATAGTAAAAACATTATATAAAAAAAAATTATTAATTAAAACAACAATTTTGGACAATAATTAAAAATGTGATGTGAAAAGAAATTTTAGGAAAAAAAACCCAACATAAAAATTTAAAAAAAATTAAGCAAATAAATTACAAAAAAACAGGTGTTTGTTAAAAAAAAAAAACTTTTAAAAAGCTGCTAAACAGCCCGCTAAGGAAGGTATAAAATAAGGTATAAAACTTATGCAAACAGAGCTTATAGAGTAATTTTAAATTTGCCGTGAAAATAAAACAAGTATTAAACAACAACAACAAGCCACTATATATAAAAAAAAATTGTAAATAATATTTATAGGTTTATAAAAAGGGAAATCGAGAAAAGGCTTAAAATACCATAATTTTAATAAAAAGTGGATGGTACATATCAAGAAACTGTAAGGCAAATATAAATATAAAGAAAATCGGAAAAATATTGAAATAGAAACAGAAACAAATATCTATTTTTTAAATAATTTATAGGTTGTTTTTTATTGTTTTAAGTTTTATTTTTTTTTTTAATATCATTTAGAATTTTTTATTATAAATTTGTTCCTGTAAAATAATTTTGAATTAACAAAACAAAATAAAAAAACCAACAATAATTTATTTTTAAAATTAAGCACAAAATAGAAGAGAAATTTCTCTACTTTTATTCTTATATATAAACTATATAATATATAATAATTTTTTTGAGTGTAGACCCTTTAAATATATATATAAAATAAATCTTTAAGTTGGCTGTAAAATGTGTAAATATTTATAGAAATCCCTTATACTAAAGGAAGCAAAAATCACTAATTTTATAAAATTTAGTATTAAATATTAAACAAAATTAATTATAAAACTAAATAATAATAAAATAAACAAAACAAAACCACTAACAACATGACTATTATAAGCTTATTATGTTAAATTAAAAAAAAAAAATAATTAAAAATTTAAAAAAATAAATAAATTTGCTAAAATTTTGAAAAAAAAACACACATTTTGTATAAATATTTCCAAAAAAAAACAAATGTCAAGAAAAGTCCAAAAGGGAAAAAAACAATTGGCAAAAGTTAAAACACAAAGCGCAATACAAAAATAAAAGTGTAATTTCAATGTAAGTACTTATGTATTAATGTAAAATTTATAATTTTTTTGTAAGTAGTAATACAATCTTCTGGAAAACTAAAATAAAATTAAAAAAAAAAATACAAGAAAAGTTAAAAAAAATAAACAAAAAACCAGCATTATTCATTTAAAAGAAAACAAAAGAAATAACAAACAAATAGTATTTATAACAAATTACCAAGACATTTAACAAAAGAAAACACTTACTCACACACTATAACATGGTATTCACACTTGTCATTATTACACCTCATAAACTAAAAACTACCCCCTCCCCCTACACTACACAATAATTTTCCTTTTCTCCCCCTCCCCTACTCCCTTCGCTCTCCTAACACACAAACACTTACATATAATTGTCTAACAGTTACACTGTGAACAAAAAAAAAAAAAAAAAAAAAATCAGTGCAACTGTTTGTTAATATTATCATAAAGTAATCGTAAATATAACTAAATATATATATAATTATAATTATTATATATACAAATAATTATAAAATATTTAATATTACAATTAACAATAAAAAAATATGTTAATAATGGTATAAAAAAAAATAAAATTATATATAAAACTAAACACTGAGAAAAAAAAATAATAATAATGGAAAAAAATGAAACACAAACTTAGTTGCAATATAAAAAAAAACGAAAAGAAAAAAATAATTAATCCTTAAATAAAGAAAACAACAAATTATTAAAAAAAAATTCACGTGGTAGTTTTAATTATTCATGTGGGTTATTAAAAAAAAAAAAATTATGGGTGAAATTTAGAAGAAACTTTGGGCCTCCACAAACTCAGTCTATCCTAACGGTTCAAAAACTAGATCGACAGAACCGGTCGGAACTTTTAATACATTTGATTAGATTCATTAAGGACAGATTTTTGAAGCATTCCATATCATTTGTCTGTGCTTTTTTGGGGGCGGGGGAAGGTTTTGTTTTGCCACATAGAAGGTGTACCCATATTTCTTTGTCTAACCAATATCTGCAATAACTAATACGGACGATTTTATATACGTCCGATCATAAAGTGGCCAGTGAATATGACTATAAAAGACCAAGATTTTTTTTTTGTGAAAATCATGTCTAAGCTACAGTATGGGCTATAGTCTGGTCTATATAGATTTATAGACTAGCCTATAGTCTAGTATATAATCGAGTCTATAGACTTGTCTAGAGTCTAGTCTATATAGAGTCCAGCCTATAGTCTAATGTATTGTCTAGCCTAGCCTAGTCTATAATCTAGTCTAAAATATGGTATATAATCTAGTCTAGAGTATGATATTTAATCTTGTCTATAGTCTTGTCTAGAGTCTAGCATGTAATCCGGTCCATAGTCTAATCCATAGTCTAGTCCATAGTCTCGTCTATAGTCTCGTCTATAGTCTAGGCCATAGTCTAGTCTATAGTCTAGTCTATAGCCTAGTCTATAGTCTAGTCTATAGTCAAGTCTATATTCTAGTCTATAGTCTAGTCTATAGTCTAGTCTATAGTCTAGTCTATAGTCTAGTCTATAGTCTAGTCTAGATTCTAGTCTATATAGAGTCCAGCTTATAGTCTAGTGTATTGTCTAGCCTAGCCTAGTCTATAATCTAGTCTAAAATATAGTATATAATCTTTTCTATAATCTAGTCTAGAGTATGATCTTTAATCTAGTCTATAGTCTTGTCTAGAGTCTAGCATGTAATCCGGTCCACAGTCTAGTCTATAGTCTAGTCTATAGTCTAGTCTATTGTCTAGTCTATAGTCTAGTCTATAGTCTAGTCTATAGTCTAGTCTATAGTCTAGTCTATAGTAGTCTAGTCTAGTCTATAGTCTAGTCTATAGTCTAGTCTATAGTCTAGTCTATAGTCTAGTCTATAGTCTAGTCTATAGTCTAGTCTATAGTCTAGTCTATAGTCTAGTCTATAGTCTAGTCTATAGTCTAGTCTATAGTCTAGTCTATAGTCTAGTCTATAGTCTAGTCTATAGTCTAGTCTATAGTCTAGTCTATAGTCTAGTCTAGTCTATAGTCTAGTCTATAGTCTAGTCTATAGTCTAGTCTATAGTCTAGTCTATAGTCTAGTCTATAGTCTAGTCTATAGTCTAGTCTAGTCTAGTCTAGTCTAGTCTATAGTCTAGTCTATAGTCTAGTCTATAGCCTAGTCTATAGTCTAGTCTATAGTCTAGTCTATAGTCTAGTCTATAGTCTAGTCTATAGTCTAGTCTATACTCTAGTCTATAGTCTAGTCAATAGTCTAGTCTATAGTCTAGTCTATAGTCTAGTCTGTAGTCTAGTCTATAGTCTAGTCTATAGTCTAGTCTATAGTCTAGTCTATAGTCTAGTCTAGTCTAGTAGTCTAGTCTAGTCTATAGTCTAGTCTATAGTCTAGTCTATAGTCTAGTCTATAGTCTAGTCTAGTCTATAGTCTAGTCTATAGTCTAGTCTATAGTCTAGTCTATAGTCTAGTCTATAGTCTAATCTATAGTCTAGTCTATAGTCTAGTCTATAGTCTAGTCTATAGTCTAGTCTATAGTCTAGTCTATAGTCTAGTCTATATTCTAATCTATAGTTTAGTCTATAGTCTAGTCTATAGTCTAGTCTATAGTCTAGTCTATAGTCTAGTCTATAGTCTAGTCTATAGTCTAGTCTATAGTCTAGTCTATAGTCTAGTATATAGTCTAGTCTATAGTCTAGTCTGTAGTCTAGCCTTAGTCAAGTCTATAGTCTAGACTATAGTATAGTCTTTAGTCTAGTAGTCTTTATGCTCTAATCTTTAGTCTGGTCTATGAACGAGACTTTAGACGAGTGATCTATTAACTATTATGTGCACTATGTGTCAAAAGTTTATAAGTCCAACAATGTCGGATCGGAATAGTGTTGAATTCATGTATGATCTATCTAATAAACCCAATGTTAAAAAAATAGTTTTTCAGCTTCTTGAATACGTACAGTATAGGGCGAAGAAACTGGGACAGTCAGATATTCTCCCCTTAATTCATTGAACTGCTTTCGCCATGAGAATTGTGTGGTCGTATTGTAGTGTATAATTACTTAAGAAAAATCTATTTATTCATCTAACAACAATATCTACAAAAGTTACAAAGCTCTTTATTGTTCACTAAAACGCTAATAGTATTGAATTGCCTAACATTAAGCCCTTAATAAACCTACATCAGATCTGATTAGTTAGGGATACATAAACATTGACTACCGTTCAAAATGTATGTAAATGAACAAAAAAATTAAAAAAAAAATAAATATTTGAATGAATTTAATGAAAATCGATAACTAGCAACATGTCTCTGGTAACTAAACAGCAATTATTTAAATGTAAACTATAGAAGAAATCAACTACAACAAGTACAACAACTATAAGTTGGTGTTATTTATAAGCAGCAGCAACATAAAATCAAAAGAGAAGTGGAAAAAAATGTATAAGAAGTGGAAAAAAAATTCGAAAAAAATTTACTTAAAATATCAAATTACGCGCATGTTTTAGAAATTTGCAAAAACAATGTTAAACAACAATTTTGTTTTAATTTTTTTCTTCTTGTTGTCGTTGTTGTTGTTTCTTTGTTGGTTAGTAGTTGTTGTTTTTTTTTAATATTGTTTCTTAGTTTTAAATACATTAATTGCAAAACAAGCAAACGCACCAAAAAACTACATTCTGTTCATTGCTTTTCAAATACACACAAGTTGTTGTTGTTTTTATTCTTCATAAAAAAATAAATAATTTGCTTATAAAAAATATAAAACGCTGACGTTGAACTATTTAATAATGTTTACGATTACTATGTACAATAATTTCTGTGTTGTACTCTACATATAAATGTCACATGCATTATATCGAAAGAAGCAATGTGGAGGGCACGAATAATCGAAAATTTAATATTGTATTAAGTTAATTATATATTTATCCAGATCCTCTTATAATACTATTTCAGAGAGTTCAGAGTACTTGTTGCTTGGATGTACATTCGTCAACTAAAGTTTTAGTCATTTCTCCGATAGAAACTGAATCGGCTCCCACAGACTAGCGGCTCTTATATCGATGTGAATTGACCGATAGCATAGTGGACATAAAGGACAGAACAGATGGCAATTAGGGTGATATCAGCTGATAAGGTTAAACTAAGATCGTATTGAACTGTAAGAGAGCCATATCCGTATACTCTTCCAGTGGTAAACTCTGCATTGTATGGGTACCTACTTGTTATAAAGGCGGATAAATTTGGGGAATGATTGATCCCATCGAGAAGCCTTCTAAGTATGGATAAGTCCGAGCTATGTTTGATGGATGTATTCTTACGGACACAATTACTCAAAATGAAGAAACGGATTCCGATATATGTATGCAGAGCATGCGGTGAGGACCGTAAAACGAGGGAACTCTTTTTTGTCATTGTCTGGCTTTTGACGAAATTAGAATCAAATATCTTTTAGCGATGTTATTCTGTCTTACTTGCCGGTGGCACGCACTCCAGCAATCTAATATCTGACCATAGCTGTCCCGTTGCTTAATTTCCGACCACTCTGATGAGATGGGCTTTGTTAAGTCGGCAACAGCACCTAGAGACGTAATCGGTAGATCGAAACGCGAATCCATCAAAGAAGCCGAGGACTTGTTCTTACTCACTTACTCATACTCCACCCCTACATCCATTCCATATTATATATGTATATACTCGTCACCAACTCATTTCCTACGCTTAGTCCCATAGCCCCCTAGAAGATCTGCTGTAGAGTTGGAATTGAGCAAACAGATTTATGCTTAATTTCATTATATTTGCTTCAGGAAGTGTTAAGTCATCACTCAATATTAGAGACTTTCATGACTAGCACAAAGTAGCACCTACCACACCGTTTGTTTTTACCCATATATTGCGACATTCAAATGTTTTTATCGGAAGATTTTCCTTTCGGATACTGTTCACGAAGAATTTTTGTCAAATCCATCAGAATTTGTACCCATATTGCCGGTAAGATGGTCAGTCATACCGTTGGATATTGGTATGTAACTGGCCAAGGGACTTCCAAATTCTGGAGAGCCTATTCAATTTAAGGTTGCGCGAATTATATGGTACTGAAATCCAGGTTATAGTCCCGGCAGACTTGAGGTACTTTTTTTTTCCGGAATTGCAATAACACCAAGATGGGGAGGAAGATTCATCAAGGTAACAGGAGGATTTGCTGTAGAGTTGGAATTGAGCAAACAGATTCATAATTTCATTACCTTTGCTTCAGGAAGTGTTATTATTTTGAAGCGATCGTAATAGACACCATGAGGCCCAATATTAGAGACTTTCATGACAAGCACAAAGTAGCATGTACCGCACCACCCAATAGCGTTTGTTTTTTCCCAAATGATGCGATATTCAAATGTTTTTATCCCAAGATTTTCTTTCGGACCATGTTCACGAAGAAGGTCTGACAAATCATCAATCAGAATCTGTTCCCACATTGCCGGTAAAATGGTCAGTCATACTGTTCGTTCGTATGTATCTGGTAGAGGGTCTTAACATCTCTGGAGGTCCTATTCAATTTCAGATTGCGTTGAATTATATGGTACTGTAATCTAGATTAGTTTAATGTCGACACCACGCCAAACTTATTTATAAGCATCTGACAACCGGAGCACAACAGAACGGATTGAGGGTAAATAAACATCAAAAATAAATCGGCAGAGTAAAATCTCATATAGTTGTGAACCCAGTACTATTTGTGAGCTCGGGTATTTGAAACGAGATTTTTTATAGTTTTTTCTAATGAAATACAACACCGACTTAGATCGATTTTTCTAGTTCAGAATGACTTATCTAAGCCGAAGGAAATATTATAGTTACTTCATATAGGAAATCTTTTAAAGCAGTTTATTGATGAAAAATTGATTTTGTGAAACAAGCTATATATATGAGAGTTAGGTTTAATTATGAACTGATCCAAAACAAAATTTTGTGGAGAGATTTATTCCCATATACATAGTAGTTTGTTATGGAGAAGGTCTAGTGTTTAAAAGGAACTTAATGTCTTGTTTAAAAGGGACTTTATGAAGATCAATTCATTTTCTAAAGGAGTCTTTGTATGAGGGCTAGAGTCTATCAATACTCGCTCATTACGAAAATCGTCAGTATCGTTTGAATTTCATATCAAGTGACCCATCGCAAAAAATCGATTTTGATCAAAATTTGTACCAAGATTAGATAGAGGTTCAGAAACAAATCTTCACCTTTATCGGTCAAGAACTGCCGTCCGTTAGAGGGCGTCAAAGTTGGACATTTGGGTCATTTAGTGTTTTATTCAAATGAGTGTAACTTTTCACCTCTTGGTCCTAGCAAAAATTGTCCAAACGAGTTCAGATTTGTTGTGCTGATTTTATTTTTATACTAGAATATTTAATATTATGAGTTTCAAAGCCCTATTCGGGCCATTTCTACCATTTTCAATAGGATCCGTCATTTGGGTCAAATGAAGCGAAGGACCGACGGACGGGCATCACTTCATAAAATGAATCCAAGCAGATAGGTAAATTTTGGGTGGGTGTAGAAATTGGGTCCATTACAAACATCAGCACAAACCCAAGCCACTAACTGGTAAAGGGAATGCTCAGAGGATAAGAACAGTCCATGATAGTATTAACTAATATTTAAAACTACGGTATGTAATCAGTTCTGAAAGCTTGTCATGGATTCCTTACTTTTTTTAACTGCAGGTTACAGAGGTGTATGTAAGGTGCTCAGAGTGCTGTCTAATGCGTCTATTATAGATATTTCTTAACTGTTCGCAAATTCATATTCGTAGCGTATATAGCATTCGTCTAATCCAAAATAAAACCCTTCTGCTCGTGACTTTAAAACTAAGTGGTCGTTAGCAAACAATCAAATTATTATGTATGTGGGACTAGCCAAACGATCAATAAGTTCTAAAATACTAAAATACATTTTGTTGACATTAACAAATAGAGAGATACTCAATCAATTTGTGTGTTATTTTTGTGCTAAAACTATAGGGTAGAGTATACCGTATAATCGGTATTAATGAATTGGAATTTTTTGCTTTGTTACTCGTTTTTTTGTTCCTACTTGCCACTCACTCTATTTGGTGTTCTTGTTTTTTGTGTCTTTCTAGAGTTTTTCTTTTATTTTATTGAAAACGATTTGTTATGCTTTTTATTATTTTTTAATATTGTATAAATATATTTTTTTGCTTCTTTTTTTAAAGTTTTTATCAATATAATTTTTATTTCAATAATTCATTAACATTAATTGCTTAATTATGATAATTATTCATATATAAAGTTTTGTTGTTGTTCTTTATTTTAAAGTAATATATGGTTGATTATTGTTTTTGGTTTTATTTTGACTTGAAACTGTTTGAATTTGGGTAAAAGGTTGTAGAGTTTGGGTGTATTGTTGTAACCAAGTGTGTGTGTGTGTGTTTTTTTTTTAATTTATTTATGTTTTTTATTTTATTTGGCTTAATGTTGATTTGCAAAGTGGCCAATTTGTCTATAAATTGGTTATACAAGCAATATTTCACTTTTTACTGTTTCTTAATTACTGCCTTTTTTTGTGTTGTTGTGTGTCTTTCTTTTATTTTAAACATTCACTTTTTCATTCATTAAAATTTTTGTGCAAATCTAGGTAAATTTTCCTCAATTGTAGAGTTTACAAAAAAAAAACTGTATTTTTTCAAAAAACTTAAAAAAAATATTGCGTTTTTTTTGATTGCATTTCCGGTCGGTGACACCAATTATTTTTGTAACAATAATGCTGCAAATAACAAAAAAAAATTTGTTTAAATAAATAACCATTTTAAGCAATTTTCTTATAATAAAAATCAATTTTAATTAAATTTAAAAAAAAACCGTCAAAAATAATTTTTCTATATTTTTTTGGGCAATTTTTGTTGCAATGAAATTCATTAATAAATCATAAAATTAAATTACATGTATTGTTATAATAGATAATATGTTGTTGTAGTAAATAAGTAATAATAAAATTATTATAGTTGTTTATAGTCATAACAACATTAACAAAAAAACATCAACAACAACTGCAGCGACAACATTAAGAATAAGCAACTACAACAACATTATAAGCCACAGATTGTCAATTTGTGTCAAACAAAATAATCACAACATGACATGTTGTTGTACACACAGTCGACCAGTAGTTTCCAAACAAGTTAATCAGAAATGTCCCATCTAAAGTCCATTGATATTATGGAATTAGTTTGTAATTAAGAGAGAAAAGTAGTTTTAGAAATGATCTGGTATTATACTAAAGACCTTTGTTAGCTTAACACTTTGTTAGCTTAAGTTGAATGGAGTATCTATACTACATCAGATCCTTAGAAATACTTCCAGATCTAGACATGTAAAATGTTTGTGGTAGAGCGTTATGTAGTGCTCTATGAAGGCATTACCGTCCGATGTTCAGAAACACAGTTTCCTAAAAATTTCCCAAACAGTATTCGCTTCTCAGATACTGGGTTATAATTTCGATGCTTAGATCAGCTTAGTTTCCCGAACATAGCGTTCCTGAGGAATGTAATATTTGGAATAACAACGCAGTTAATATAGTCAGTTATTGCTAGGGACTTCGGAAAACTAACGGAGTCAAAGAATCAGAGTCTGTTCCTGTCCAAAAACACTTTTAGCTAATTCTTATTATCAATTAGGAACATCATACTGTTTGAGAAACTATCATGGACTTTGTATAAGATCTCGGCTTCAACTCATATTTTTATACCCTCCACCACCATCAGTGGTTTTTCCACTCCGTGAGTAACACCAAGAAATATTCGTCCAAGATCCAACAAAGTTAGAAATCTATGCTACTGATATATTTTGCATTTCTCAATCGATCCAGGATGTTGGTAATTCGGGGTAATGGATACGCATCTGGTATAGTTTTAGATCGTCTACTTCCTGATATATTCGTCTTTGTACCTTTTTCTTACCGGTCTGTCATCTTTTAAAACTATCTTGTGAACTCCCAGGGTTGTTGGGCCTTCTACGCCTTCAAATTTACACATTTCTTTTTTTAGGAACTCGGCAAAGTTATGGGTAAAAATGGGTAGATCTATATCGGTCCACAATGGGTCATAGCTGCCATAAAGGTAAAAGTGGGTAGATCTATATCGGTCCACAATGGGTCATAGCTGCCATAGGTCCACTTCTGAAAACCACTTAAACGCACATATATCATTGATGAATAAAGCTAAAGAGATAAAATTGGATATGGATATGTTTTGTGTGGGGTGTATATTGTTTTTTTCATTCCGATTGTAACACATCGAAATATTCGTCTATGACCTATAAAAGTATATCCTTATTAGATTCTAAGACGATCTAGCCATGTACATCCGTCCGTCTGTCTGTTCGTCTGTCTGTTGAAAAGACGATAGAGTCCAAACGGTTTGGTATTGAAAATGGGCAATATTGGTCCACGATTTCGCCTAGCCCCCATATAAGGTCCACTTCAAAAAATTACTTTAACGCCCATAACTGTCTAGGGGAAGCATATATAACGATGAAATTCGGCATAAACATGTTTTATAAGAATATAAATCTCTTCGTAAAATTTTATAAGGATCGGCCCATAATTGACCCTACCCGCCATACAAGGTCCCCTTCAGAAAATGACTTTAACGCTCATAACTGTCTAAAGGAAGCATATATAGCAGTGAAATTCGGTATAAACACGTTTTATAGGAACCTAAATCTCTTCGTAAAATTTTATAAGGATCGGCCCATAATTGACCCTATCCGCCATATAATGTCAAATTCAGAAAATGATTTTAAAGCTCATAACTGAATAAAAATAGGAATAGGAATCTAAATATCTTTGTCAAATTTTATAAGGATCGGTAAATAATTGACCAAAGCTCCCATATAAGGTCCCCTTCAGAAAATGACTTTAACTCTCAGTACTGCCTTAAAAGTACGGATACAGCGATGACACTTGACACAAATATTATTCAAACAAGCCAAAATCTCTCTACACAATTTTTTGAGGATCGGTTTATAATTGACCCTAAACCCTATATAAGGTCCACGATACATAATTGACCCTACCCCCTATATAACGTCCCCTTAAAAAAATTACGCTAGCTGTCATAAAAATATGAGTACCTACAGCGAAGAAATAAATAGTCCATATCCGAAAAAAATTTGTTGAACCCATCAGAATTAGTTCTATATGTGCATAATGCAATTACTAAGTGATAGTATCTGTACTCATTATGAAAACAAAACTTTTGCTGATTTTTAATAAATAAAATGTATGACTTCCTGTAGGTCGTGATGGAGGATGGTCTTCAATATGTTTTACATTCTAACATGTACATTTAGCTTTCTAAAACATATGAACATTTCAAAATTAAAAAAATTAAGTTTATGTGTTGTTTCTAGATAACGAGCGAGTAGTTTGAGCACAAATTTTACTTGTATTTTGTTATTGTAACAAAAACAAAATACAAGTAAAATTTTAACTCAAACTACTCACACGTTATCTAGAAACAACACATTAATTCTTTTTAAAAAGTAATACATATGCATGATTTTAAAACTCTAATACGGAACCGGATACAACTAAATCTTATATGTATGTATGTTTGACATAAATGTTTTACCCGCCTCATAGTTTTGCACGACAATATTGCAAAACTGCAATAGCAATAAATTTAAATTCAATAATAAACTAATCAAGTTGTAAGAAAATACTGATGTTTGACCATTACTGATGTTTCTGAAGTAATATTACAAAACGCACTTACATTGTAATATACATGTTTAGTTGTATGTAATGCTTGTAAGCTTTGCAAGCGTAATCACCATGTACAGGTTTGTACAAATATGTAGAAGTACAATATTTTTATATGTATTAATTTAATATGGTCCATTGCATGTTCCACTACATGGGAGCATTGACAATTAACGTCACTACACGGGCGTATTACCTCAAAAACAAAATGCATTTGCTGTCATTCTATTTAAAATCTTTTTTAACGTCCGTCTGTCTGTCTGTGCTATTGCTACCCAGCAGTTCGGATGGGCTGTGACGAACTAGAGTATTAAGTAGATACATAATTAGTGTTTTAAAGTTATCATGTCCTTCCATTACAAATGAAATTGGTACTTTCCAAAGTACGGTACTGAAAAAATGGTTAAAAGTTCTCTCTAGATTACTAGGGGACACTGAAGTAGCTTATAAAATTTAGCAATACGAGTTATTTAGGAAAAATAATGTTGAATTGGGATACTTAACCCCCATGTAAAACCACTGGGTATCTTAACTGAACTCACACAAATGAAAGTACTTATGTAGAAGTTTAGTTGATTGTACTGTTTCGTATGTAACTAAGTTTTGTTAGTAAATCAGTTGTAATATGACTTGTATGACTAGTGATTATGTTTTAGGTTTTCTGCGGTTTTTAGTTGTTTTTTTTTCTGCTGTTCCCGTATAGAGAACTTAATAAAAAAATGACAACGAGTACTATGCCGCCAGTAACATTAGCTGAGATTTATTTTAGCAATTGCAATTGTAGTACATAGCTTTTTTTGTATTTATATCGCATCATATCGTTTTGTATCCGTTGGAAGTTAATATCGCTTAAGATTTGCTGTTCTTAGGCATTTATGTCATAATTTAATAAATTTCATATGAATAAGAGAAAGGTCGGGTCGGCATAGAAATGACCTATACATTGGAAAAGCTTGATCTCGATAGTAAATGAAATCAGCGTTGGCTTTTGGCCAAAAAAGTCCTTAGGACTTGACATACTAACAGACTAATTAACTAGAAAGTGCAATGGAGACAAGATTTCGAAATAGTAACTAACTAACTAACTAACTAACTAACTAACTAACTAACTAACTAACTAACTAACTAACTAACTAACTAACTAACTAACTAACTAACTAACTAACTAACTAACTAACTAACTAACTAACTAACTAACTAACTAACTAACTAACTAACTAACTAACTAACTAACTACTAACTACTAACTAACTAACTAACTAACTAACTAACTAACTAACTAACTAACTAACTAACTAACTAACTAACTAACTAACTAACTAACTAACTACTAACTAACTAACTAACTAACTAACTAACTAACTAACTAACTAACTAACTAACTAACTAACTAACTAACTAACTAACTAACTACTAACTAACTAACTAACTAACTAACTAACTAACTAACTAACTAACTAACTAACTAACTACTAACTACTAACTAACTAACTAACTAACTAACTAACTAACTAACTAACTAACTAACTAACTAACTAACTAACTAACTAACTACTAACTAACTACTACTAACTAACTAACTACTAACTAACTAACTAACTAACTAACTACTAACTACTAACTAACTAACTAACTACTAACTAACTAACTAACTAACTAACTAACTAACTAACTAACTAACTAACTAACTAACTAACTAACTAACTAACTAACTAACTAACTAACTAACTAACTAACTAACTAACTAACTACTAACTAACTAACTAACTAACTAACTAACTAACTACTAACTACTAACTAACTAACTAACTAACTACTAACTAACTAACTAACTAACTAACTAACTAACTAACTAACTACCTAACTAACTACTAACTAACTAACTAACTAACTAACTACTAACTAACTAACTAACTACTAACTAACTAACTAACTAACTACTAACTAACTAACTAACTAACGAACTAACTACGAACTAACTAACTAACTACAACTACTACTAACTAACTAAACTAACTAACGAACTACTACTACTAACTAACTAACTAACTAACTAACTAACTAATACTAACTAACTAACTAACTACTAACTAACTAACTACTAACTAACTAACTAACTAACTACTAACTAACTAACTAACTAACGAACTACTAACTAACTAACTAACTAACTAACTACTAACTAACTAACTCACTAACTAACTAACTAACGAACCTACTAACTAACTACTAACTAACTAACTAACTAACTAACTAACTAACTAACTAACTAACTAACTAACTAACTAACTAATAACTAACTAACTAACTAACTAACTAACTACTACTAACTAACTAACTAACTAACTAACTAACTACTAACTAACTAACTAACTAACTACTAACTAACTAACTAACTAACTAACTAACTAACTAACTAACTACTAACTAACTAACTAACTAACTAACTAACTAAACTACTACTAACTAACTAACTAACTAACTAACTAACTAACTAACTAACTACTAACTACACTAACTAACTAACTAACTAACTAACTAACTAACTAACTAACTACTAACTAACTAACTAACTAACTAACTAACTAACTACTAACTAACTAACTAACTAACTACTACTAACTAACTAACTACTAACTAACTAACTAACTAACTAACTAACTAACTAACTAACTAACTACTAACTAACTACTAACTAACTAACTAACTAACTAACTAACTACTACTAACTAACTAACTAACTAACTAACTACTAACTAACTAACTAACTAACTAACTAACTAACTAACTAACTAACTAACTAATAACTAACCTAACTAACTAACTACTAACTAACTACACTAACTAACTAACTAACTAACTAACTAACTAACTACTAACTAACTAACTAACTAACTAACTAACTAACTAACTAACTAACTAACTAACTAACTAACTAACTAACTAACTACTAACTAACTAACTAACTAACTAACTAACTAACTAACTAACTACTAACTCTAACTAACTAACTAACTAACTAACTACTAACTAACTACTACTAACTAACTAACTAACTAACTAACTAACGAACTAACTAACTAACTAACTAACTAACTAACTAACTAACTAACTAACTAACAACTAACTAA